>NW_024427107.1:44915204-44982253 GCF_017311325.1 Ursus maritimus | reverse complement strand
CTCAATTCTCCACCCGAAACCGGTATTGCGCTGTATGGTAACTGGAATTTAAATAAAAACTTGGAAGAAAAACAAAAATTCTAAGAGAAAGCCCTATAATTTCCAAAATTGGTACACACACACACACACAAAGGCATCTAGAAAACAAGCTCTAAGGAAGCAGAGCGTTCAGCTGGTGGCCCACGCGGGGCACCGCTCACCGCTCACCGCGAGCCGACTCCGCACACACTGAGCACGTGACGGGGCGTGAGCTCTGCCGCGTGTTTGAGAAGCGGTTGCTGCCTTTGCAGATCCTGACACTGAATCTGCCTGGCACAGAACTCAAGCTGCAGGATATACACATGAAGCTACAAGAACTCAAACCAGGAAAACAAGCTGCCAGCCTTCTGACCTAGCGGGATAGGATTACTCAAATTTGGGACGATCTTTCTGCATAATACAATTTCTAGAATTCATTGCAGAGAAGTATAAAAAGTCCTTCATTAGGTGCGCTTTCTGACTTTATGTCAGGAAAACCAGTTCAAAGAATCAGGCAGCCAGTAGGAGGTAAACCTGCTTTTAGAGTCTGGACACACACAAACCCGGAGTCCGCACGCAGATCTGCCCTCGCGCTGAGTCCATTCAACTCCGAACAGCTGCGGATGTTGTGAAGAAGCCTCTTGTACTTCACGGTGCTGCACCCCAGCTAAGGAATCTTTACGTGAAGGTTAGGAAGGAGCGTGCTGCTAACAGAAAGGGGCGGTCAGGTCACATGGGCGCCGTGGAGCTTCTGGGTGGGTGGTAACCGCACCCACGGGCAGGGAGGGTGGCGTGCCCCAGGGCCACGGGGACGGAAGCGCCTGTGCCCGGACCCTTCTGGCCCTGGCCCGGCTACTGATCTGTCCCCTTTACAGAATCCCGTGTGACACCCCGGCGGGAGAAGGGGAGGGCAGGCAGCCGCACTGGTTGGCACAGCAGCTGCAGGGGGCGGCTCTAGGATCAAGGATCTAGAAAACAGAAAAGCCTGAGACCTCACTGCGCACAGCTTGTACTCACTTGCTGTCGGATACAGAAACGTGACTGCCCTCCCCCAGCAAAACCCAGGTCTTACAGAATATATTTTTGGATATTTCCCTGTCAGTGATGGGCATGGAACAAAAAGAATTACCTCAAAGTCAGTAAAGTCAAACTGAACTATCCCTCTCCCCACTCAGACCGCTCCCTCCCCCTGAATGCCCTCCCTCACCACAAACACCCCAAACAGCCAAAGCAATCCTGAAAAGGAACAAAGTGGAGGCATCACAATTCCTGATTTTAAACCACATTACAAAACTAAAGTAACCAAAACAGTATGGTACTGGCATAAAAACAGACACAGAGATCAATAAAACAGAATGGAGAGCCCAGAAGTAAACCCATGCATATACGGTCAACTAATCTATGACAAAGGAGCCAAGAATTCTCACTGGGGAAAGGACAGTCTTCACCAAATGGTGTTGGGAAAACTGGACCACTATCTTATCTTATACACAAATATCAACACAAAATGGATTAAATTTGAACATAAGACTTGAAACCATAAAACTCCTAGAAGAAAACATAGGCGGTAAAGCTCCTTGACACTGGTCTTGGGTTTTGGATTTGACACCAAAAGCAAAGGTAACAAAATCAACAATAAACAAGTGGGACTACAGCAAACTAAAAAGCTCTGCACAGTGAAGGAAACCATCAACAAAATGAAAAAAATACTACGTAGGAGAAAATATTTGCAAATCATATATCTAATAAGTGGTTAATATCCAAAATATATAAACAACTCCTACCACTCAATATGAAAAACAGAATCTGATTAGAAAAAGAGCAGAGGAACTGAATAGACATTTTTCCAAAAAAGACATACAGATGGCCAACAGGTACATGGAAAGACGCTCAACATCTGAGCATCAGGGAAAGTACAATCAAAGCCACAATGAGGTATCACCTCACACCTGTCAGAACGGCAATCATCGAAAAGGTAAGAGCTCACAAGTGTTGGTGAGGATGTGGAGAGAGGGGAACCCTTGCGCGCCGGTGGTGGGAATGTACATCGGTGCGGTTACTAGAGAAAACAGCACGGAGGCTCCTCAAAAACCTAAAAATACAACTACCATATGATCCAGAATCCCACCTCTGGTACCTCTGGGTATTTATCTGAAGGAAATGCAAACACTACATCCAACAGACACCGGCACTCCCCCGTTCACTGCAGCCATATTTACAACAGCCAAGACATGGAAACAACCCGAGTGTCCATCAATGAATAAGAGATAAAGAAAATGTGTAAATCTACACAGTAGAGTACTATTCAAACGAAAGGAAATCCTGCCATTTGCAATGACATGGATGGATCCTGAGGGCATATTCGAAGTGAAATGAGTCAAACAGAGAAAGGCTACTGTATGACTTCACTTGTAGTGAAATCCAGAAAAAAAAACAAAACTGAATTCACATATACAAAGAACAAACTGGTGGTGGTCTGAGGCAAGGCAGGGGGTGGGGAGTGGATGAAATGGGTCAAAAGGTACAAACCTCCAGTTAAAAAATAAGTCATGGAGATATATATATATATATATATATAACATACCGCATGGGGACGACACTTAATAACACTGCATTGTGTATTTGAAAGTTGCTACAAGAGTAGATCTTTAAAAGTTCTCCTTACAAGAGAAAACAATTGTAATGACGTGCGCGTATGGGCTGCTGACTAGACGGACTGTGGTGATCATTTTGCAGACTGAATCATTATGCTGCATACCCAAAATGAATACAGTGTTATAAGTCAATTATAGCTCAATTTTAAAGTCTCTGAACAAACTGGTTTTTAAGAAATACAATTTCAAGAAATGCCATAGCCCAGGATGTTCTAATTTTTCCTTGTGATGTTACTTTCTACAAACATGAACATTCATTCAACTGTTTCCACGAAGAAGAATCGGCATAGAGACAAGTGTGATTATACGACGCTTTCTTTGGAAATAACGGCGTGCTTTTCTTAGAGAAGAGCACCACCCTGCACGCCCACACTGATGACCAGCCAGTTTAAGGCCCAAATCACCGTGAGCTTCCCAATCTCTGTAGGTCTCCACCAACTGCCACTGGGGGAATCAACCTTCCATTCCGATGCCGGCCTCCCACCCCACAGACAACTCCAGTCCTTTGGTGGAGGAATCCAGTGGCACCGCTGGCTGGCTATCGCCAGTGATGCAGTAACAAATCTTCCTGTCCCTTAAAGTGGACCTATGATAACTCATAAAATTCCTTAGAAAGTCAGGAAATAATTCCTAATTTTTGAGCTGGAAGGAATCTTAGAAATTATCTAGCTCCACATTAAAGATAGGGGAAATCTGAGGCCTATTCCAAGGTCTCAGGATTGGTTAGCACAGAACCAGGATTAAATCCCAGGATTATATCTCACTCCCTTTCCATGATCCCAGGATGTATGGTCATAAAACCATATGCCATTTTCAGAGCTGCAATTTACATATTAAAATGAAGATCTCCTCACCTTGAGTCCTTTATGAGCAAGAGCTCGTCTATAGTGCGCTTTCACGTTCCCGCTATCCATCTGAAGCGCCCGGTCACAGTCCTGCTTTGCCTCTTCAAACTGGCCCAGCTTCAGGTAACAGAGAGCTCTGGTACAACGTAATTATGAAAGTAATTATGTATTATGAAAAGCAAAGACAACCTATTGGTGAATCCAGACAGTGAATAAAAATCAGAACATAGCTCAGTAAGTCTGTTTCTATACCACGGCCGTCTCACTGAAACCTAACATTTTACTCCAATCATGGCATTTTCTTGCAATACATGTAATTGTGACACTGGGGATACAACTGTAAACAATATACAGTTCGGGCCCCTCAAGGAGGCTACAGTCTAGTGGAAGAGACAGTTAAAAGAAGCAAACAAACACAATAAAATCTAAACAGGACGCTCTGGGAGCACACAGCTGAGAATCTCATGGAATCTGGTAGGGCTGAGGCAAGGGCAGGAGTAGTCAGGGAAGACTTCCCGAAGAAGTTACATTTAAGTTGAAGCCCAGAGTATGAGGTGAGAATTATCCAGTGCAAAGGCACTGGGCGAGAGTTAAGATGTAGGAGGGGAGAGTGGTGGCCAAGGGCCCAGCAACAGCAGAGTCTCACAGTGAGAGAGAGAGAACACAGTGCTCTTGATGGGCTAAGAAAAGCGTCATATGGCTGGGTGCATGGATGAGGCAGAAGGGAGGCCAGGCCAGATGGTGAAGGTTCCTGTAAATCATGGCGAGGAAGCCGAGCTTTCTCCTGAGCTTCCTGGAGATCCACCAACGGGTTCTCAAACAGGGGCTCACATGTTTACCAGGTTTTAGAAAGATGCCTCCAGCTGCAAATTGGAGAAGGAGATGAGAGGGAGTAAGATGTGTGGGATAGTATGGAGGGTGCTGCAAACATCTAGGAGAAGTTGGCGGTGGCCCAGGACAGGGGTGATGGTGAGGACGGAGAGAAAGACTCCCATCGAAAAGGAATTTGGAAGGAGGACATCCAAGCTTGCGGACGGCCCGGGAAAGGGAGGCATCAGTCAGGAGTGGAGATGGGTGGAGTGCTCGGGTCTGGAGCCCAGAGGGAGAAAGGGGTGCAGGGGGGGGGGTTCCACTGAAAGGTGGCAGTGAACCACGGAGAGGATGGATTGGCTCAAAGAGCAGGCGGAGTGAAAGAGGGCCTGCGCCTTGAGAGCCCCGAGAAGGGCAGAAGAAGGAAGGCCTGTGGCGGGCGGAGAGGAGAGCCGGGCAGCGAGCCGTCTGCACAGACGCGTTTTCAGGCCCCACGGAGCAGCCGCCAGTGCCCCGTACCGCAGAGGCTGAGCAGAAAAAGGGGAGAAAACTACCTGGTGGAGTTAGTGACAACATTTTTGGCCACATGGTTGCCAACAGAGGAAAACATGCACAAAAACAAAGCAGTGAGGGGTCAGAGTAAAGGGAATTCACCTGAAATAGCCAGGAAACCCTGCTCTTTAGGAGTACACCCTCCTCCTCCTGTCACCCCAGACTCCACCTATTCCTGGAAATCCCCACATCACCAGAGTCCAGATAGCGATCCTTTCCCATTATGTGGTACAGACAGCCTCTCAGCAGCTTTCCAGAACAATCTGCCCATTCCTAGTGCTACACACTGAAGGATGCTGGTCCCCTCCCTTAGGACTCCAAGAAAGAAAGGACACTTAGGAAACGTGTCAGAAAGGCAGCTGAGTCCTGCTCCTGCTGGGACGACCACACGCAGGCCTGGGGGGGCCGCAGGGTCCTGGGGGGCCGCAGGGAGCCGGGCGGCCAGGAAGGGGCAGCGCAGCAACAGCGTCAGGGCAGCGAGGGCCGCCCGCGGGGACCCCTGCAGCAGACCCGTCGGACCCCAGCCCACCGCACCGCACCGCACACTGTCAGTCTCTCTGGAATGCCGATGGCCCTGTCACTTTGAAAAACATCACTTACGACAATATGCGATATAAAGTCTCAAAACGATGGAAAAAAATCTTTGGTAATTAATTTGTCTATATTTTTTAATAAAAAAATTAACATAAGAAATACATAAAGTTACAAAGAACTTGCCTGTTTGTATAAATGGCACATTCCTTGTTGTTCATCTTTAAGCATTCACTGTATTTACTAAGGGCATCTTTATAGTTTTTGTCCTTTACACACTGATTTCCTTCTTCTTTAAGGGTTTTAAACATTTTTTCATCTATGGGACAGCCCCCAAAGGGGGGAAAAAAGAAAAAGAGGAAGGATTCATATAAGCATCTCTACAAAATCTTCAGCATATCTGTAAGCAGATATTCTATTGTGAATTAACCTGACCACACACCACGCAGAGTTAAAGTCAAAGTGGAATGAAACTTTGTATACAAATTAAAAAGACAAATTGGCTCTAAGTAAAAATTATACAATTATGACAGCATTTTTTTCAAATTAGAAAATAAAACCTAAGTAATTATATCATTTTATCCATATTGGTACGTCTTCTCTACTGGAGGTACAAACATCTACAGTGTTCGGTTTAGTAACTATTTCATGAAAAATGCACAAACAAACCTGTTCGAGCCCGAGGCGGACATCTGCCCGGTACCCCATTTCCTTGGAAAACCACAGCTCCCCACTCTCTGCCCTGCGGTTTAGGTAAAGCAAGCCCTACCCCAGGCCGACCTTTCGGAGTAGGCTTCGTGTTACTATCAGCCCATTCTACACTCTTGGCCACAATTATCTAACTCGTCAGGGATGGGCCCATGGAAGCCAATAAAGCTACAAGATTTTTGTGGCAGCTTCTGGTAATGCCTGCTCTTTCTCATGGAATATGAGGAGGAAAAGAGGACCTATCCTGCCATGCAGTGATCCAAGGGGAGAGTCTGTATGGCTAAGAATGGCGTGAAAAGAGCAAGAAAGAGGCCAAGATAGAGAGCTAGAGAAGAATCTCGGAGTCCTGAATCCAGCCATCCCTGCAGCTACTCTAGCTGTGGGTGCTTCCATGATAGGAGCCAAAAAGCGACCTTTTTCATTTAAGCCATAAAAGGCTGGGTTTTCTGTTATCTGCAGTGAAGAGCCCCGACTATTACCATTCCCTGTGCTATCCTGCAGTGACCACGGCCAACTCTGCTTTGGATCCCTTTCCCCTTCCTAAGAGTGCCTTGATGTCCACTCAGCTATCACCCCCTCCTACCCAAGCCAGGCATTCAGGGGAAGCTGACCCCGCTGATCGGGAACACAGGCCTCAGCCAATCAGGGCACGGCATGTCCTCATCATAGGGACTGGCTCAGGAATGCGCACAGGACCCATTAGAGTAAGTACCAATAGAACGTGAGTCAAGAAAGTAACAGGGTAAAAAAGCTAGGGCTTTCAGGGTAACATATTTTCACATTTTTAAATTAATGCCACCCAAAGCAATGGTGTCTCCTCTCCCTTTGGACATTGATATCTGCACCCACGAAGCCTAAAACTGCTACAGTTCTATTATTTTCAGTCAGCACCCGAGCCCTGATGAGCTTTCAGTTACAGGAGCCAGAACGTTCCTTACGGTTTAAGTCAGATTTTCTGTTACTTGCAACCAAACTTTTCTATCACACATAAAGTATGAAAACCTGAAGCTTTAAATCTATGTAATAAATCTACCTAATGGAGTAACTTGATCTAAAATAAAAATCTGTAAATTAAATTTTCAAATATACCTTTAAATTTTGCAATCCAAAAATCATGATATACTAAACTTACAGTATAAATTTGGAATGTAAATAATCTTATTTGTCCCCTTCACAGTGGCATGAAGTAGTAATTTTTCACCTTTTATTTCAAATCACAGAATATTTCTATCGTTTCACGTTTCAAAAGATCTCACACAATGGGGCCAAATGACACTCCCCATACACCCCGCTATAAATTAAGCCCTAAAACAGAATATTACAGGGATTCCTCCCTGCCCAATTTGCTGAAAAACCTTCCTTAAGCTTTTTTCCCCCAGTATTTTTAAACCTTCGGTATCTCTTCTAATAATCACATAAATATGAAGAGAAAGAGCTGATTCTACTTGTGCTTATGATCGGCTAACACAGACCTACAGCAGATCAGTACGCGCTCCTTGTTAATAACAGCTACCCTTTACTGAGCAAATGCTTTGTGCCAGACTCCAATAATCGCCAACTCTCAAAAACCAGAGATCTCCAAGATTTTCCAAGGACCGCTAAATAATCTTAAAGCCTAAGCAGATGTTCCCTGCATCTCCCTTCTATAAAGAGGATGAGGGTCTAATAGCAGCCTCGTCACGACTCAGGAATCTCAGGGTGTCTACAAGATGAGGCTCAACCAGGGACACACGAGGAGGTCCTAAGCAGGTAGGAGAAATAGGGCCTCAACCGGCTTTTAGCAGGAAGCAAAAGTGAAGTCCCACTTAGTAAGCACTGTGCACAAAGTGACGAGGTCGGTAGGGGAACGCAGGTGCGTCAACAACTACGACATAAGGCAGAGAGAAACACCTGCTAGATGTCTATGTTGTACTGCTTTACTTTGTTCTGTTACTTCAAACACACCGACCCTGCTGTGTTAAACCCTGCCGCATACAGGTGTAGGAGAGAACAAATGCTGCTTCTTTTTCCTACGAATAATAATGCTAACTAAACCTTCAAGTGTTTTGTACGCGTGTCTCCATTCGTTCCTGAGAACAACGTCACGAGCGTTCTTCATGTTCCTCCCTCTCATACACGGACCCTGGATGTGTGAAGCAACTTCTTAAAACTCTAGTTAGAAAGAGGGCGAAACAGGGTCTTCACTTAAACCTGGGTCTGATGCCTGAGTTCATGCCCTCATCCTTCTGCTTTCCTATGAAAACAGACACACGGTTCAAGAGAACCTTGAAAACAAAGGCGTGAAGGCTTCCCCCACCTGGGACGCCGGGCTGGGGACGGCCGCAGGCATCCCCCCCCTGGCTGGGGGGCGTCTCGGCCACAGGCTGCCAAGCTCGCAGATGCGCAGAAGTGGGCACAGCAGGAATGGGCGACAGCTTCTCCCGCCACCTTGGTCCATCCAGAGTCATTAAAATTCTTGTTATTCTAAAAAGAAAATGAGTTTTCTCTATTAATCATGCCATTTGTTTTTTTACATCACTGAAGCTCAAATCAACAGTAAGATTTACAACACTGCCTTTGTACTTCTAGAAAACACAGTCTTGAGCTATCTGCTGTCCACATAAACGGTCTTTAAGAGGACTTTTAAAAGTTGCCCAAAACTATTCACTTTAGATCCTTTCTGTACCAAAAGAAAAAATGAAGGCATTTCTAATTGGTTTAAAAAAATTGTTTAAAAAAATGTGATAAAAAAGTGAAATATAAAGGTAAAATTTAGGAGGCCTCGAAGAAATGTCCCACATGACATCTATTATAATTACTAAATTGAATTACTAAATGCATTACTCTTGAGAATAATCAAAAACACACTTTAGAATTTCTACGCCCAAACTATACACCAAAGACAGGTGTACAAGACCGGCCGCTAAAACTGATGAGGGCAAGCTATCATGTGGAATATTGTTTTTTCTTAAAACATTTACATACGGCTAAGATACTCTTACCTTGAATTTTTTTTGTCTCTACAATTATCCACTTACTGTGTTTTCATATGCATAAAGATGAAAGGACAAGATACCGGAAGGGCCCTGACATTATTGACATTACTGACGGCCATCATGAAGTTCAGATTAACATCCCCGATTATCACTTTGTCATCATATTTCGTTTAAAAACAAAACTGAATTATGTCTTTGAAATGAAACTGGTTTAAAAAAGGTGTGTCCCAAGACTGAGAATATTTACAGGTAATCAGTAGAATGCATTCAAGTTAGTTAACAGTTAACTCAACTTTCTGTGTGAATAGTTTTTCTATTTTTATAGAGACAAATACAATCTACATACTTCCCCTACAGCTTCTGAAACTGAAATTTCAGTAGTGATCTCTGGTTATGCTAACCAGATCTCCCACATTCTAGTGTAAAGAAAATAACTTTAAAAAATAATGTAAAACCACCCACAACTGCAGAAGAAGAAGAAGAAAAAAAAGCTTTAGAAAAGAGAATTTTCAAGCAAAACTTATATTACCAGCAGAGAGGAAGGAAGAAGCAGTTGAAAAGAGATGATGTGTTGCCAGGGAGTAAATAAGTATATGCAGGGAAATTTAACATACAAGATTCCTGGAGAGGAAGAGAGGAATATGGTTAATGGAAGACAGAAACCGAATAAGCACAGATGTTTAAATTAAAAAAAAAAAAAGCTGCTGTTGCTCACATGGGAAAGCAAGTATAAATATGGGATTCATGAAAAGGAACAGTGAAATTTTAAAAATGGATATTTTATAGAAAACTATATATGGCCAAACCAGACAAAGCCTCCTCCTCTTCTTACAAAGTATCAGTAAGGAACATTCAATTAGAAAATGAATGAATCTTAAAAGTCAATCTGTATAAAAGAACCTTCATGAGTACATATAAAACGTATAACACCATCCTCAAAAAGCTAAACACAGAATTCCCATATGACCCAGCAATTCCACTCCTAGGGACACTCCAAGAGGAACCGAAAACAGGTGTGCGAACAAGACTTGTACACGAGAGCCCCCCGCAGACTATTCCCAATAGCCCAAAGATGGAAACAACCCCAGCGACCATCACCTGGTGAATGGATACACAGAACGTGCTATGTCCATACAATGGAACGTAACTCAGCTATAAAACGAGACAAAGCACTCACATATGCTACAACATGAATCTGGAAAACGTCGCACAGGGTGAAAGAAGCCAAACACGAAAAGGCACATGCTCTAGGGTTCCATTTACAGGGGACTACCCCGAGCAGTAAACCCACAGACAGAAAGCAGATCAGTGGTTGCCAGGGGCTGAGAGAAGGGAGAATGAGTGGCTGCGTAATGGGGACAGGGTTTCCTTTGGGGACGATGAATGTGCTGGAACTAGAGACGTGTTAAGCGTGCTGTGCAAGCGTGCACGTACTAAAGGCCACTCAAGTGCACCCTTGAAAACAATCTTACGTTCCGTAAATTGTACTTCAATTTTTTCAAAATACATAGTGCCGAAGGTTCAGAAATGGGGGTCATCACAGCCTCTCAGACAACTATTCCTCCCTTCAGACCTTCCGGCCTATCGCTTCGAACTGATAGGTATTTTCCTGAAATACCTTCCAACAGGCCCTTCCTCTCTGTCGGCTGCTTCGGCTGCCTTCCCACTCGGCCTCACGGGAAGCCCGAGCTCTGTGAGAAGATCCTACGTTCCCGAGCACCCTGGAGACGACCGGACAGAGGACGGGCACATGAGACGCCGAGCACGGCAGCGAATTATGCTCTGCTGCAGAACGAATTCAGCACCTCTCACTGAGGATATCCACTGCACGGGCTACTTCGGCGACACGAACGGATACAGCACAACTCCTGACCTCAAGGAACTTCCAGCAGATTGACAGAAAAACAATTTTACAAAAAGGGAGGGACAGGGAATTTACAAACAAGGTGGAAGCGGGGTAATAAAAGAAGGCCCAGGGCTCTGGGGGAAGTGGCACGGGAGCCTGACGGACGTGTACGGTGGGAGGCGGTGCTACAGGACAGGAAGGAATTCACCAGGCAAAAAAGGGGGACAGTGCCTCCAGGCACATATACGGAGGAGCAGGAGCGGATGGCACTTCCGCAGGGCAGCTGTGCCCCGGGGCAAACGGCCTGCAAACCTCTCAGGTGAAGCTGCCCGATTTTCCAAGCTCAAGATCAAGGAGGCTGCGAATGCCCAAGGCTCGACCTAGCTCCGCGCCAGGGTCCATAACCAACGGCTATCCCTTTCTTCCAGTCGGGCCGGCATCAGCAGGCTCTGCGTGACCGCAACAGACACAGCAGGGAATGGCTGTTGGCTCTACATACAGATCTTTCCAGTGGTCTTCTCCAAAGTGCGGCGGGACCGCGTGGGGAGGTAAGGCATGATTTTACAAAACGAATTAACCCAAAACATGCCATTCTCATCTTGCACGGTTTTGCTCAAGGTCTCCTCCTGTCCTATCAGTGCTCTTCACAGACCACGTCCGTCAGGCGCTTCTCTCCAACAACTAAGGCCTACACAAACCAAGGGGGCCTGGCCTCTCTGTGACCTCCCCACTTTACTAACATATTTTCACCGATGGGGATAATCTGTCTTACGTTTTTTCCCCCTAGCTATATTCTAGTTTGCTTAAATACAGAGATTATGTTATTTTCCCCTTTTTTGTCTTTTTGCGGGGGGAGTGGGGCAGGGTACACCAGACCAACACGGGGCACAGTGTAACACACATAAGAAGGTATACTCTGGACAAATGGGATCAGAAAATAGTATCCGTAACTAGAAATATTATCCAACTCGTAACTGTTTAATTTCACCTGAAAGCAGTTGATGAAGTCTGGAAATTCTTACCTTCCCATGCTCACTCAGGGGGTAAATGGGTCATAATATACATTAGATCCAAATTCTTTGCTATTTCACCATGATAAATTAATACTCATCCTGGATGAGTGTCTATTTAAAGGGCATATAACACAAAATCTAGCAGGTTCATGAAGACTTCCATTCTCCTGAGAAACAACAGCTATGCTTCCACTGACAGATGTGGTGCAATGAGCATGTGCAAACCCTGTGGGAGAAGAAGATTCGACATGGCGGTTTTCACTACATTTTTGGATCTTGTCCTAGAAATTACTACTGATTTACAACATCACTGAAAGCACCTTCCTAACGCCACAGATATTTACAAAAACTAAAATTAAATTCTGTGCATTCAGAACAGCAAAGAAGATCTATAACTTGAGCTTAAAAAAAAAACAACTTACTGAACAGTAACTAATGGACCAGGAAACAAATATAAAGGTGTTAGAGGACAACTCAAAATGGATTACAGGACAGTTAGAAATTAAGTTAGAGAGAGAGAACTGCTTGGTTTTGATGGGCGTGAAAATCATGTGTGGAAAGTAAGTAACCAAGGACATGTCTACACTCTGACACTGCTCTTGGAGGAGAGGAAGAAAAACACCTAATTCCAGTATAAAACAACTAGACCTCAGGCACCACCTCAGGCCGGCTTACCTGTTAATGCTGTCATTTGCCAGCTGGATTCTGCAGTCTATCTGCAACACTGTTTTATAATCCACATAAGCTTTCCCATACTGCTCTAAAGTTTCATGGGCCATTGCTCGACGAAGAAGAGGTTTGACTGAAAATGGATGGAGTTCCAGAGCCCTAAAGACAAAAATATTACATGTTATTTGCTTTGAAAATTACTCTTTTAACTTCTACTAACTGAAATATACACTATAGTACTGGACTTTCAAACACAGACACATCTGGTATTTCATACGAAGGACCTAGGAATCTCCTAGAAAGGCAAACTCAGAGTGGAAGAGCAATCCAATTTGCGGTTCTTTTCTTTTCTTTTCTTTTCTTTTCTTTTCTTTTCTTTTCTTTTCTTTTTCTTTTCTTTTCTTTTTTCTTTTCGTGGTGCCAGAGGGAGAGAAAAAATCTTAAGCAGGCTCCACTCCCAATGCAGGGGCTCAGTCTCATAACCCTGAGATCATGACCTGAGCTGAAATCAAGAGTGAGCCACCCACGTGCCCAGCCACGTACTTCCTTTATTTTAAATGAGTAGCAAAGCACTTTAGCCTTTACTCTTTCTCCCACTGAGACTGAGCTCCCCGGCAGCAGGCAATGTGCCCCACCCTCTCCTCTGCCCTAACAGATCCCACCATGGCACCAAACACAAAGTAGGCTTTCAAGAGATTCTTGTTACCCACTGATGGATTAAGAGGAAAATTTTTATTCATACCTGTGTTTAATAAGGTACTTCAGCAGAGAACCACAAAAACTTGCATTACATTTTGAAAACCTGCTCTCTAAACTTCAGTTTATTATGACTGACTTGCTGGCAAAGGGCTTCAAAAATAGACCAGGGGGAATCAAGGAAGTAAGTATACGATGATTTCTTGAAAGTTATGAATTTTTCATCTTGCATTTTTTTAGTCTATGAAGTATTTCCAACATCACTAGACATGTATTTCAAGGTTATGTTCCTTGGTTTTGTTTGAAGTAACTGTTTAAAGCTACTTCGCTACATAATGGACTTCATTACATTCTGAAATAAAGCATACGATCAATACAAGAGACTGTATTTATGAATGAACACTATCGTACTCTTCGTTTTAACAAACTTAACTAAAACTGTAAAGAAGTGCGGCGAGCAGAAATCCTAGGAAGAGCCTACTTTCTCCATGTCCCAGCAGGGAGTGTCTGCCGCCCCGGGCTGTCCACACTGGGGACCGCAGCTTCCCTCTTCTGGTTAACTCGTCTGCGACACGCGGTCGGCACAGCAGACGTGTAACTTGCTTCAGGGAAAGCACGAGTGAGGGCTGCTTTCCTTTTTCTCCAATAGTCTCGGGGATCTGCTGTCTGTTCCTGCCTACAGTGATCTGGCAAGGAGGAAGCTCTGACCCGACACCTGCCACGCGCGAGCCACTGCAGACTTTCTCGAACTGCACAAGCCGGCAAGGTAGACCGCCATGCAGCCACACTGCGGGTGAGGACACGGAGACGAACTGAGCGTGATCTGCCCACAGGTCAGCTCTGTGGAATTTCAGCTTCAGGGAAGCCAGGGCACTGCCTGTTCCCCGGGCTGAGATCAACGCCTGGCCTACCTCCTGAGCGAACCTATGCTCTGCCTGCCACACACACAAAACCCTGCAAATAAGGGACCCTCGCTGGAGTCACGTGCCACTGAGAGGCTTCACAATTCTGCACATCGTACAGACACTCCGCCACAAAGGCGGGTGTGCTCCCGGCTCCACACCACACAGGCTGGCATTAATGAGCTTCAGTTCTCGAAACACTACCCAATTTTGTTCTGCCCGGCTGTTCCCGCTGTGGGTTATTTTAATGATCTCCTCTGCACTGTACTGGGTTTCAAATTTTTTTCTATAACACATATGTATTACTTTTATAACCATTAAAGTTACTTAAAAAGTAAAACTAAGATCAAGTAAAAACTCTTAAGCACTAGAAAACAGCTCTCTAAGCAGAGGCTCTATCACTTTTACACTGCCTTAAGTCTAGCTTAGTTTCATGCTTAGGGGATGTTAACGACATGAACCGAGAGGACACACGTGTACGATACTCACACAACTACCCCACGTCACCACAACTACCCCATGTCACCACAGACTTCCAACGCCCAAGTTGCTGTTCAGCCACTCAAGACGGATCCCAAGTAGGTGTGGAATATAACCCTGAGTGAGATGATGCATTTAATTTTTAGCACTCCCAGCAAAGTAAATGCAAGGTTTTTTCTCTTTAACCACAATCCTGAAAATGAATATGAGCTTATAAGTGGAAATTCCACTAAAGAAAAAAAAAAGGGCATTCATTCATAAAAGCAGAGAGAACTTTTAAGCCAGAGCTCACAAAGGCTTAACTATTCAAGTTAATACAGTGAAGACCCTACAGAGTCTTCTAATTTGAAGCCTGTCAGACAGTAGCAAAGAGGAGCAAAAGCAGAGAATGACCAGGCAACATTCATGTTTACTGAGTCTGTCAAAATAGCCTCAATGGGAACTCATCGAAAGATTTTTTTGGTGTAGTGCAGATAACTCAAAAAGGTTCTCCGGCAGATGAGAAAAGAGGATTATTATTATTATTATCATTATTTTAGCTGATAAACAATTCTGAGAACATAAAGCAATTTCTAGGATAATGGTTTTAAACTTCTGCCCTGTTTCATGGTTTACCTCGAAGCCTAAAATAGAAACATGAAGATGCTGTGGTCAGGAGAGGGGCAGGACCCAGAGGCCCTTGAGCTCCTCAAATACCCCTTACACTCCCAGCAGTGATCCTCTCAGCACACCCCTGGGCCACACCTCAGAGAAGTGCTTCAGAGCAGGCCCCAGAAGTTCAGATGTGTAAAATCACTTTCCCCCCAAACTGCATCAAGTCATTTTCATAGGTCAATCTTTGAAAGCTAATTCATAGGTTCCCCTCTCCCCCTTATTTTGAAGTTTGCCCCCATGAATTTTTTTTTTTCAAAGTTTGACTCCTGCTACCACTTGCCTTGGAATAAGGGCTCATGGCATACAAAACAACTCTCCAAAGAGCAAAGACAATTAAGCAAAAAACTAAAACACAGGCTTCCATTAAAATGTATGCAATCTTCTTGAGGTGAAAAGAAAATAGTCCTACTTCTGCTACTAAATGATACCTAGTTCACACAGATTAAAATACATTTATTTCTATATACTCACAAAAGCAAATCATGGTTTCTGGCATTAAAAGTAGTTTGAGGTTCACTGCTTTGGAGTAAAATCACCTCATGCCCCTTATGAGGGGACTCATATACCAGATTATCAAGAAAACACCTAAGTAGGTCGGTCTCCATAGAGGTCAGTACTGACCAGCAAAGCAGGATTCCTTGGCCTAGAACACAGCTCTTATCTAAGGACATCTTAACTAAACCACCGCCCATCTCCCTCCCCGCAAAGGCCATCTCCTGCTCTCCTTCAAGACAAACCTCCATTCTAGCCTCCTTAGACACCACGGCTGGAATCCCATCTTTGAATTCCTCCCAGATCTACACTGAAACACAACAAATTTTAGCAAGAAAATGTCTGCTACCTTAAACCATCTCACTTAAGGATAAAGTGAGTCCACTGTTTTGCAGTAGCCCTAACTGTAGGGTTTCCAAGTTTTAACTGAAGTCCTGAACACACTCACTGTAGGAAGACCCAAGATAAATCTGAAGGTTAACGTGTTAGACACAGACACTTGAGCTTTAAAGGTTCTTGGCAGCAAATCACAATGTGCTTGATATTCCACAAATTCACATGGTCTTACTAGTTAAGTGCAGTGGTAAATGTTTAACAGCTGGCTCTCCTGAGGAGAAAAACCCAGATTTGTGGTGCTTGCCAATTTTCATGGTATTAGTACTCCAACTACGGCAGATTTCAAGCTACCAATTTGACTTCAACCAGCCTCTAAAAATGTAGCAATTAATTAGCGTGAGCTAGCACAACAGTGGGTGGGGTCTACAGTCAAGCCCAAGTGACTACAAATAGTATTTATTTTAAATTTGAATATGTAAAATTCACATAAAGAAAAAAAAATCCAAGCCCCTCAACACCTTCTTTTTAACCTGCAGGCACAGATATTAGCAAGTTTTTACCCATATCAATATGCTGATACTAACACTGAAAAAAATAATAAATTGTTCATCTTATAATGAGGTTGTCCACATAAGTAATTATTCAACCTAGGACTTCTGAGAGTGAAAAGGGTGATATTAGTAATTTTACCAGACAAGAAGAGTAAACCAGGGCTGTGAGGGTCAAGCCAGGACACACAACTTATTTTTTAGATGGGCTAATAGTAGCTTCTTTCCAAAAGGCTCCTGAAGCAGGCTTATTACTTAATGCTGGGAAAAAAACAGTACTTTTTATTCACATAAATACATTCACCAACCTCACTATGTAATCTGTTGAGTACCAAGGGTGACTACAGTGCTTGAGGGATGCAAAGCTGTATAAAACATGGTTCCTGACTTCAAGGAGCTGAAAATCCAATGTAGTGGATGACACAGGTACCCACAGGAGAGTGACAGTGCAAGGGTTAAAGCCATGCAGGTGACCAGGGAGCCTGAGGGGACCAGGAAGGCCATGAAGAGGGAGCAGTCGAGCAGGGATTTCAGAAGCAAAGATGTGCAGAGGGCACACAGTGGCCCAAGTGAGAGCAGAAAGCTTGTGTGGGGGGCAAGGTGGTAAGAGGAACTTGTAATTATCTGCAACACCACACTGAACCACTGAATACCTGTCTGAAACACAAAATAATGCTTCAGGAGAAGTTGTTCTGATGCTACAGTGGAGGAGCCAAAGACTAGATGGAAGGCTTCTCCAGTAGTCTGGAATTGACATGAAAAGAGCATGGATTAAGGTGGTGGCTGCGGAAATGAAAAAAGTTTGCAGTCTTCTATTAACTGTCTTCGCATATATGAAGAAGAAAAATTTATCATTTTTATGTATAATTCAATGAACATGTCTTTAAAATGTCTAAGAAATTAAACTCATGCAGAAAATCCAATAAGAAATTAAATACTGCATTTATTCATCACACTGAAATGGGAAGTCCCTTGACAAACCTGAAAACGCGCAGTTTACCTGTTACAATCTTGAATGCAGCCGCTGCAGTTTCCCTCTTTTAGGTAACACGCTGCTCTATTTGAATATAAGATACTTAGATCATCAGCACTTCCACTTCCTAAAATCACATTTAATTAAATACGGTTAAAATCCATTAGCGCAATCCCAGTACCCCGCTGCGACGAGACGACTGAGGTCTCCGGGGGCACTGCAGTCCTACAGACCGCCCCTAGCGCGGAGCCCCGGGGGCGCCCAGTGCCCGCAGTGGCCTCAGACCGCGAGCCCGTAAGGGGCGGATGCAACGCGCCCGGCCAGGGCACATGCTCCGCGTTCCGAGGTGCTGCTCGCCCAGGTCGCTCCCAGCCCGCCCTCGGTCCGCTCTGCACGAAGGAACGCACGGACGCGAGCGCCTGTCATTTGGGCCGGCTCTACACGTCCGAGAGCCACAGCCCGAGGGTCCGGGGAGGCGCGGGCGCAGCTCGCCTACCTGCAGGCTCCAGCTGCGCGATCGCCGCCGAGTACCGGAGGGCCGCCTCGGCGAACTGGCCGCTTTTGAACAGCTCGTTGCCCTGACTCTTCAAGCCCGCGGGACCGAGCGTGGCGGCGGGGACGGGGGCCGCCGCGGCGGCAGGGTCCCCGGCGCCCCGCCCGCTGCCCGGGTGCCGGGTGGCGTTGCCTGCCGCTGCCGCCACCGCCGCCGCGGCCCGCTGTCGGCCCCGCTTGTCCACGCCGGCTCCGGGCGTCCGACCCCGCCGCGACGCGCCCCTCTCCGACCGCTTGCCGCCCTCGCTTTTGCCGGTCAGCTTCTTCTGGATGTTGCCCATGGCGCGCGGCTCGGCGGCGCTCCCGGCTCCCGCCGGCTCCGCGGCCTCTGTGGGAAGTGGATGCGGGAAGCGAGTGTTTGCATCATCAGGAGAAACTACCTACCGCGGCGGCCGCGGGGGTGCCCGGCGCAGACGCGCGGCGCGGCGCTCGCGGGGGCGGGTCGCAGCGGAGGCCGGGCGGGCACCGCCCCCGCGGGCGGGGCGGCGCGGTTCCCGGCTTCTCCAGGCGCACGTCCGCCGCGGGGCTGACGGCCGGGCCGCGCGCTCCCCGGGCCACGCACGAGAGCCACCCCGTAGTTAACTCGTTGAACGACGACGGGCTTGGGACGCGAACACGGCTGCTTAAAATCATCCCCTGACTCAAAGCATCTGTGGCGAGGTACAGCTTACAAAAAATCCACCTTTCTCCCATTTACGATTTACCAATGCATGAAGTTACCAAACCTTGAATACGATAATTGCACCCAAGATCAGGGTACCCTTTTCTTTTGCTGAAGAACTGGGAGAAAAAGATAATTTGAAAGTGAAATAAAATCCAAGAGATTTGTCATTTAAAATGAATTTAGCAAAGTTACATAAAATAGGCACCAAGTTTTTAAAGTGAGCCTTAAAAATCTGTAAAGTTTTCCATTACAATTCCTTATTCAAGCTTAAATTCCTTTGATCTTGATCGGAAAGACTTCAGGCATTAAACATAGCTTTAATAATTGATTATTCAATCTATTATTTTAAAATATGAAAATGATGTAAAATTTTTCATTGATGGGTGTCATCAATATTTAAAACAAAGCAATACTTCACAGCACTGTTTAAAAAAAAAAAAACACAAGTACAGAGATTTCCAAGCTTTCTGATTTAACAGATTATAATCTGATTTTTAAGGAGGCTCCATGCCCAACATGGGATTTGAATTCAAGACCTGGAGATCAAGAGTCACATACTACACCACTGAGACCAACTGAGCCAGCCAGGAGCCCTCTAATCTGATTTTTAATGGATATATTTTCCACTGTGTTTCATGAATGGTAAAGCCAGGATTTGAACCACAAGGACAGAGAGAATAGAAAACCACGAGTATTTAAAAGCAAATCAGTGGATGGTCACCTTAAGGCAGTCACTGAGTATAAAAACACATTAATTAGTAAATATGGGTTTCTATAGAGTGTAAGAACCAAAAGAGGCTTCAATATGAAAATAATAAAAAGATCTTGTTATAGCAATAAATCCCCAGATTGGACCCAGTAGGATTATTAGAGCAAGACTCCAGTCTTCTTCATCTGGTATCTGCTGCTGAAGTCGCCACCCAGCATAAGAACAGATGAAAGCGCAGATCAGTGTCAGCAGAAACAAGAGACAATTTAGTATTATTCTCCATTCCCTCGTATGTTATCCCCTCATGTCTGACCAATGCCACACTACTAAATAGCTGCAGTTTATGTAGAACTTAGTATGGGTCAAGATCTTTACATACACCATTTTCCATTATCATTAATCCTCATACCTAGTATTATCATACCCTACTTTATAAATGAGGCTACAAAGACACAAGGAAAAAGCTAAAGACTGTTCTAGAGCAAACAGAGCTAGAAATCAGCATAACTGATTTCTGGGATGAACTGAAATGAACTGAAAGCCATACCTCTCTCCTTAAGATTGAAATGTCCTTGAACAACTTTGACAGTCTCTGCAGGTAAGCCGAGGCCTGAGCTTGAAAGACCAGTGAGTCCTGGTGTGTATTGTACTACCTGTGGGACATTCCAGAGCAGTTGTTCAGGAGGTGGCTCCAAATGTAGCTCAGGGGAGTGGCCTTGACTCTTCAGATAAGTCCCAATTGCCTTGTGAGTTGCTGATATAAATAGGATCATTGGAGTTTGGGTGTGGATGAGGTCACTCAGATCTTCCAAAGGATCCCTAAGAAACACTAACACTTAAAGGATGATAATAAGAAAAATCTCCAATGGAGATGGAGGAGTATCTAGAAATGAGAGAAAGCCAAGGAGGGAGTACTGCCTCAGAAACCAAGAAGAAAGAGTATTTCAGGGAGGAAGGAGTCAACACTAACAAATACCAAAGGAAGGTATGGCCAGCAGCATCAGCTGCCTAAGGCCTACCGATAACCATTAGATCTAAAGACACGAGGACTTACTTTAGTAGCCTTCAGTAGTTTGGGTAGTTAGTAGATGCAAAAATCCTCAACAAAACACTAGCAAACCGATTCCAAAAGTGTAGTACAAGGATTATACACCATGACCAAGTGGGATTTATCTCAGGAAGTAGTTCAACAGTACAAAATCAATCTATGACACACCACATTGATCAAATAAGGGGAAAAAACTGCATGATCATAACTGACATTGAATAGGCATTTGACAAAAGCCAACACCCTTTCATGATAAAAAACAGAAAACTGGGAACAGAAGAGAAATTTCTCAACATGATAAAGTTACGAAAAACTCAGTCTAACATCACGCTCAGTGGTGAAATCCTCAAAGCTTTCCCCTGAAGATCAGGAACAGGACAAGGATGCTGTCTTCACCACAGCTAGTCAACATTACACTGGAAGTTGTAGCCTTATCAATTAGGCAAGAAAAAACACAATAGAAAGCATCCATATTGGAAAGAAAAAAGTAAAACTATTAACAGATGATATGATTATATTTTATATTACGTATATGGGCGCGCATGTGTGGGGGGGATGGTATATGTATGCCTAAAGAATATACACACACACACACATTACTACTACTAGGGCTAAAAAGCAAATTCAGCAGTTTCAGGGTACAAGACACACTAGCAATGAACGATCTGAAAATTACAAAAACAATTCCATACACAGTAGCATCCAGATGAATAAAATATTTAGGAATACATTACTGGAAGAAAGCCAACAAATGGAAAGATATCTCTTGACCATAGATAGGAAGACTTAATGTTAAGATATCCAAAGTGATCTACAGATCTGACATAATCCCCTATCAGAATTCTACAGCCTTTTCTGCAGAAATGGAAAAGCTGATCCTCAAATTCATACGGAATTTCAAGGGGTTCAGGGTAGTCAAAACAATCTTGAAAAATAAGAATGAAATCAAAGGACTTACACTTCTGATTTCATAATTTTCTAAAAGCTTCAGTAATCAAAACAGCATGGTACTGACATAAGGACAGACGTGTAGGCCAATAGAATAGAACCGAGATTCTATAAATCCATATATCTAAGGTCAGTTGATTCTTGACAAGGGTGTCAAGTCCATTCAATGGGGAAAGCATAGTCTAACAAATAGTGTTGAGACAAATGGATTTTTACGTGCTGAAAAAAAAATCTAAGTTGGACTCCTTCCTACCTCAATTAATCAAAATAAGTCAGTGACCTAAATATAAGAACTGAAACCATAAAACTCTTAGAAAAGAACCTAGGGGTAAATCTATATGACCTTGGATTTGATGGTGGATTTTTATATAGGACACCAAAGGCACAGGCAACAAAAGAAAAAAACAAATTGAACTTCATCAAAATTTAAAACTTTGCATAAACAGATATTATCAAGAAAGTAAAAACACAACCCACAGAATGGGAGAAATTATGTACAAGTCATACATCTTCCCTGCAAGGGTCTAGTATGCAGACTATATAGAGTACACTTATAATGCAACTATGAAAAGACGACCTAATTCTTAAATGGGAAAACGACTTGAATAAGCATTCCTCCAAAAAAGATATACAAACAATAATATATACATAAAAATGGTTAATATAATAAGTCATTAGAAAAACACAAATCAAAACCATAAGGAGTTGCCACTTCACACCCACTATGATGGCTATAATAAAAAAGGCAAACCCTATCAGCATTTGCAAGAATGTGGAGGAATTCAAATCCTCATATATTGTTGGTGGGACTATAAAATGGTGTAGCCACTTTGGAAAACAGTCTGGAAGTTCCTCAAGAAGTTAAACATAGAGGTACCATATAATCCAGCATTCTACTCCTAGTTATATACCCAAGAAAATTAAAAACATATGCACACACAAAAAGCCTGTACATGAATTTCATAGCCACATTATTCAGAAGAGCCAAAAAAGTGGAAATAACCCAAATGCCCATCAGCAGATGCATAGAGAAAATATGGTATTATCCATGCAATGGAGTATCATTTGTCCATAAAAAGGAATAAAGTACTGATACATGCTGCAACGTGGATGAACCTTGAAAATATTATGCTAAGTGAAAGGAGCCAGACATGAAAGGCTGCATATTGTATGATTCCATTTACATGAGACACTTAGCATAGGCAAAGCCACAGAGACAAAAGTAGATGAATGATTGCCAGGAGAGGGAGATGGAAGTGACTGTTAATGGGTATTAGATTTCTTTTTGTGATGATAAAAATGTTCCAGGATTAGACAGTGGTGATGGTTGTACAACTCTGTGAATATATTAAAATCCACTGAATTTGAAAAGGATGAATTTCATGATATATGGATATCTCAAAGAATGCTTATTTCACTTTACCCTTGACAACAAAGGATACTTTTCTTCTTCTTTTTTTTTTTTTTTATCTCCCATCTTGGCCAATCTCATGGGAGAGAAAAAGAATCTATCTTTAATTTTCTCTGTTAGCAATACAAAATTTGTTGATCATTTAATTTCTCCATTAGTGATTAATTGTTCATATGCTTTGTTCATTTTGGTACTGGGCTCTTCTAACATTTACTTTTTGTTTTGTAAAAGCTCTTCATATGATAAGGTCATCAGCCCCTTGCCATTTTTCCTAGTTTGTCATTTACCTTTTAATTTTTTATAGCATCTGACTGATAACTGGTTTTTCACTTTTACACAGTCAACATAACTCACCTTTCTTTTCATGATTTTATCTATTGTTTTAACTCCTTGAAATCCCTACCCTTCCACCTTCCTGATCCCACCAATTCTAGGACAAGAGAAATAACTGTATTTTATTCTTTTGTTTGCAAGTTACTATTTAGTTTTCTTATATTTCATTTTTAAGTAGGGTATAAGCAAAAGCATGACAAGGGAAGCTAGATGCTTGCTTTCCTCTGATTACTTCTCACAGACTCTGGAAGAAGAATAAATACCAAAGTCTCTGACAGCTAGTCCTATGGTGACGGTCACATCTTAAATGCTCTCCACTAGGGAAGGAAAACACAAACGGGGAGTTCCCAAGAAAGCCCAGGAACTCAAATCCTTGGATCTAATCAGCCTGGCAAATAGGTATTTCTTCAAACTAGTCCCTAGAAGGACAGTTGTCAATTGTCTTGTCTCAGTACCTGATACAGAGCAGGTGATCGGTAACTGTCAGCTTATTAAATTAAATCCACTGGCTAGGTTATACCTCAGTCAGGATGAACCGGGCCTGGCCAACCCGAGTGGCGCTTACAGGGGAGCAGCATTATCAGCTGGGGTTACACAACACTCAAAGCTGCATTTTCCCAGGGGCTTCAGGGCTCCCTGCATCATAGCCCATAATGACTAAGAATTCTTTCTTGGAATGTGATGGGATGGGGAAACACATGCCAGGATTCCATCCTGATAATTTCCCTCTGGGCGTTAACATGATTTCCTAAAAGTGACTTGGATTTCTCCTGTCTTGTCCGAGTCTCCAGGACCTCTTTTTACATGTCTTCTAACAATGGAACTTGGTAGTGGTGAGCATAAGACAGTCTGATTGACTTTATTTCACCTTAAAAGGACTACTTTAGGGCTTCCAGCCATTTATTCCACCTAATCTTGATTTGCTTTCCTGATAAAAGAGAACTAGTCTTAAAATTTATATTCCTATCAGGACATTCTTATTTTGAGAATCCCACATATTTTTATATCCCCTAATCTACAAAATAATTATTGAGGGGTACAAATAACAAGATCAGAAATGGTTCTCTTAGGGGTGCCTGGGTGGCCCAGTTGGTAAAGCATCTGACACTTGATTTCGCACAGGTCATGATCTCAGGGTGGGGAGATGGAGCCCTGTGTTGGGCTCTGCACTGGGGGTGGAGCCTGCTTAAGATTCTGTCTCCCACTGCCCCTCCCCTTACCCCAGCTCTCCCCATGAGCCCCACCCCCGCCATGCTCTCTCTCTCTCAAAAAAAAAGAAAGACAGAAAAAAAGAAATGGTTTTCTTAAAGCTCTGGCTGCTTCGAGATGTGAATGGGAACACTTTCTCTGTGGTTCTGATGTTAGGGATAACCACTTAACTCAGAGAGAAACATCAATCTATTCAATGATATTACACAACAATCCTGACTCACTTTTCTAATCACAGAATATTACTCACTGTTCAATAATTAGCCCTTTCCTGTTTATCTCTACGTGGGAGGAGGGCCTTTTAGTATCTCCAATCCCCCCCAGCTTTATGAGATATAACTGACATACTGTATACGTTTAAAGTGTACAACGTGATGATTTGATATAGATATGTATTGCAAAATGATTCCCACAGTAAGGTTACTTAACACAGCCATCACTTCACATAACTTTTTTTTTGTAGTGAGAACATTTAAGATCTACTTTCTTTGCAACTTTTAAGTACATAATATCATATTATTAACCATAGTCACCATACTGTACATTACCTCCCCCAAACTTACTCACAGGTATTAGTTTGTACTCTTTGACCAACTTATCCCCCAAACCTCCACCTCTGGCAGCACTGTTCTACTCTCTATTTCTACAAGTTTGGCTTTTTTTAGATTCTACACATGAGTGCGATTACACAGTTTTTGTCTTTCTGTCTGACTTATTTCATTTAGCATAATGTCCTAAAGGTCCACCATGCGTTGCAAATGGCAGAGTTCCTTCTTTTTTGTGGCCTAATAATATTCCAGTGTATGTGAGTGTGCATCTCACATTTTCTTTATTCATTTATCTCCTGAAGGACACTTAAGGTTGTTACTGATGAAGGATAGTTAGAAGGCAGGAAGGCAGGCCGGGACAACGACCACCCCCCAACCCCCCACCCCTCCAAGAGGAAACCATCCTTAAAAGAGTTTTACACCACTCTGGAAGGAGCCCTGCACCCTTTCCCACATGATAGATAGATGACAAAAGCCTGATTGGATGACAGGCACTGGAAGGGTTAATCAGATTTAAACAGCCTACCAGCAAGCCCATAAAAACCCTCAGACTTAGAAACTCCAGTGGCAATCCTCTCAGGCCCCCTCCCTCTTTGGGAGCTTTGAACTATCGCTCAATAAACCTTGCTTTGCTGCCCACCACTGTCTGGTCTACTTTTTCATACTTCAAAGTGGGGTGATCAAGAACCACGAGCACCGCAGGAGAAGAAATCCTACAACATTACCATGTCTTGGGTATCGAGAATGTTGTAATGAAATAGGGGTACAGTTATCTCTTCAAGATAGTGGTTTCATTTCTTTCATACATATACCCAGAAATGGGATGGCTGGACCATATGGTAGCTCTATTTTTAATCTTGAGGAACCTCTATACTGTTGTTCATAGTGGTTGCATTAGTTTACATTTCCACCACCAGTGGGGGTTCCCTTTTCTCCACATCCTTGCCAACACTTGTTATCTCTCATCTCTTTGACAGCCATTCAAACACATTTGAGGTGATATCTCATTGTGGTTTTGATTTGCATTTTCCTGATGATTAGTGATGTTGAGTACCTTTTTCCTATACTCATGGGCCATGTGAATGTCTTCTTTGGAAAAATGTCTACTCAGTCCCTATGCTCCTTTTTTTAATCAAAAATGATAATACTGGTCTTTAATTCACTTGCTCTTCAACATAGGTTCAGCTTCTGATAAGCGTTTTGGTACCATATCAGTGAGCACAAGGGAGATAAATACCAAATTACACTTGTTTCTTTGACAAGGTAGTCTGGGGACGTTCAGGATGGATTTTATAGAACCTATACTTTCTTAGTTGGCATCCACTAACCACTTTTATGAGAAAGACTTTGGAGTCACACAGGTACACAGGTTTAGAGCCATATCCTAGCCATGTGATTTACAGCCCGCGCAAATGTGGCAAATAACTAAACCTTTCTAGGCTTCCATTGCCTAATCTATAAAAGTGTGGGTTATAGCTTCCTTGAGGATTAAATAAAATAACCTATATAAGCAACTTTCATAGTTCTTCAAATGTGTTAATCCTTCAAAAAAAATAGTAACGAGAAACGCAGTTCTGTCAAGATGGAATAAACATACTCTACCAATCTCTCCCCCTAAATATAACTAAAAACCAGAGACAGAATTGATGAAGTAGCCAAATGAGGACACTGAACAGTAAATGGTAGCAGGCCAGCTGGGAAAAGGGCCTAGAACCTCAACTACCACCAGACCAGCGGTGAGCTTCTCATTTTTCTTTCCTCTGTCATCTCCTAACCTGGTTCAAAGGCTGTCCAAAACCCAGAGCTGGTGTGCTGGGTGTGGACAGAAAGAGCTCCAGGAGAAGCCCTCTATTATTTATCTAAAACAGCAAAATAGTGGACACCTATGGGAGAGAGAGTTAGGGAAAATCTTGGCTTCTTTTTTGTTTTGTTTTTCCTTTCTGTCCGACCCCAGCCCCCAGGCAATCCTACAGCAGCTGCAGGGCCAGTAACAGCCAAGTAGGTACCTAAAATTTTGAGGGAGAGGAACTCTTACCTCTGGTCAGAGAAACTGTGGTCCCAAGAATGTTCCCACTGCTATTCTTCTCTGTCCTCTTGCTGCTCGGTCCTGGAGGAACAGGATCGTGGGAAGTGTGCATAGAAAGGGGAAATTAAAGGAAGGAAAACCTCTGGGCGGCAGTAAGAGAGTAGGGAAGAATCACAGAGAAAGGGTAACTCAAGAAAACAACTGCATATGAACAGGGCTCACCCTCCAGGTGACCTATATGCATAAAGTGACCCTACACAGTATACTAAAAGTTTTGAAAAGTGAATTATATGGGAAGACCATCGCCCAGACCCTGGCTGGTCACAGAGTGCTGCACAGGTGGGACAGATCCAAACAGCACTGCAAAGGTTCTGAAACTAAATGGATATTAGAACCATAGTCCACAGAAATTGGGCAGGAAAACTGTTACCCAAACCTAACCAGATTGATTAACTGCTTAAAAAAAATTCTCCGTGAGATTTAAATAAGACTGAAAAAATCACTATCATAATATTTAAAGTTGCTAGTATACAGTACAAAACTGTTTAACAGATGAGGAAGAAAGAAAACCTTGACATTTGGCAAGGGAAAAGATGATGAAGTAATACCAAACCCCAGATGACACAGATGTGAATTCAAAGACTTAAGTGACTATTATAATCATGCTCCAAGAAATAAAGGCAAACACTCCTGAAATGGACAGAAAGATTTAAAAACTTTGCGGAGAAGTGGAAGATCAAAAAAACCAAAACAAACAAAAACACAAAACACCTAAATGGAAATTTTACAATGGAAAAACACAAAAACAAAAATTTAAAATTCACTGTATGGAGCAACAGTAAATTTGGGATCAGAGAATAAAAAATCAGTGAACTTGAATATAGATCAATAGAAACTTTTCAATCTTAATAACAGAGAGAATGAGAAAAAGGGAAGAAAGCCTCAAGGACTTGTGGGACAACACTAAGTGGTCTAACAATTGTCATAACAGTTCCTGTGGGAGAGGAGAAACTGTGTTCCCCCCACCCCCCAAATTTGAAGAATTTATGGCAGACCAATGGTTACCAAGGTTTGAGGTGAGGGAAGAATTTGGCCAAAAGGACAGCAAGAAGGCGTCTTTGGCATGATGGAATTGTTCTGTATCCTGTCCCGTAATTTTATACCCCAGTTAGATAGACCTGCATATCAAAAAAAGTCCACTTTTACTATACGTAAATTTTTAAATAATAATTTACAAATAGGATCAACGGATCTAGTTTATACTGTATATTGTTCCAGGTAAGATATTAAATGATTTCCTTTAATTTTAAGACACTTAGCTTGACGTCTTAAGATAAATATAAACCCTTAGAACAATATTTGCTGCCAGAATTTATTTAAAATCTGTCTGAAAGGTGAGTCTCGATCCTTGAAAAACTATTTACTTTAACTTCTCCCTTTTTCTTCCTTTCGATGCCCTCTCTTCCTTTCCCATCTCCCTGGTACTCTTACTGTTTCCTTTTCTTTCTTCCTCCCTTCTCTTCTGTCCCTCTGTCTTTACCCTGATTTCACTGATGTTTTGTCTTGAGCTGTATATTTTATGTTGTATTTCTGTCACTAAAAAAATTAAAACTTTCATTTCTTTACTTTTTTAAGTTGAATGAGCTGAACATTTTATATTTCTCTCAAAATTAAAATATTCTGTCAGATTACTTACAAGTTAATCTTTGCCTATGAATAATTTTCAAAACTGTTACTTTCCCTTTGGTTGCTCGGGGGCTCTCAGAAAAGGGGTAAAGTTGCACCCCACCCTTGTAAAGGGAGTAGGCGCATCCTTCCCTTAAACCTGATGTAAATGTCACTGTTATATATTATGAAGATGAAGCTTTATTTAGTCTAGCTTCTCTAAAAAAATTATACCAGAAGTGAAATTATACCTATTTCTTTTGCATATTTAAAAATTTTTTTGAGAGGCACATACAGCAATTTCCCAAGAATGCATTCATCCCTATGAAGGCAACACATTTGGTTTACAACCAAGTAGCTATCTACAATCATCTACAAGAGGGATTTAAGGTTAACTTGCAAATTATCAATAATCTAAATTTACCATGATAATCAGGAATTGAATTGAACACTCATGAAAGGTGCCAGGTTAAGAAGAAAAATGGGTTTGGGAGATTGTATTAAGAAAAACATTAAGAAAAAACTTGGGGCGCCTAGGTGGCTCAGTCAGTTAAGTGTTTGACTATTGATTCTGGCTCAGGTCATGATCTTAGGGTTGTGAGATCAATCCCAAAGAGTTGGGCTCGGCTGCTGCTCTTGATTCTCTCTCCCTCTCCCTCTGCCCCTCCCTCTGCCTGTCTCCCTCTCTAAAAAAAAAAAGAAAAAAGAAAAACTTGTTTGTAGCTTTACATGGTGAAGCTAGAAAAAGTCTGGTGGACTAAGAATTTTGGTAGAAACAGAAAATTTGAGCCAGCTCATCATATAAAAAGGGAGGTTTTTGCATAACCAAAAGAGGAAAGATGTTTTACTCTTGTCTCCACTGCCATCTTCCTGTGCTCTTCTGCTGTCCTTTCCATCTTCATCCTCCGAGTTTTCTACTTCCTGGATAACCATCCTCTTCCCTTTGGTTTGAGTCTTAGATGCAGGGTCAGTTTTCAGATCTCTCTCAACCTCCAACAAGGTCTTCTGCAACATAATCACCAGGTTAAAGAAAATGTTTTCCTTTAATTAAAAATATAACCATTCTGTCAGGTAGGAATGTGAAGATATTAAAAAGTGAATAAAGATACATAGGACAACCCTTTTTATGGTGATCTTTTTTTTTTCAAACAACTTCATTGCTTTGTCTGATTATAATCATACATGTCTGTTGTAAAAAAACTCAAAGCGTAATGAGCATGAAAAAGAAGGAAATCATCTGAAATCCTGCCACTCTGGTAACAATGACATTCTAACATTCCTAGATACGTTTTTACACATATGTACACACAGAGAGATACAGTTTATACAAATAAAATCATATGACACATGCTTTTTTTAGATTAATGTTTGAAGTTCTATGTTTTATGCCAATTACAATGAAAAGAATATATACATTTTCCTCCCCCCCCCACTGCCCATTTTTAACAGCTGATGGAGGTATAGTTGACGAAGTCACATGCTTAAAATGCACATCGATAGGTTTTTACATAATAGATATATCCATCATTCCCAAAAGTTTCTTCCCATTTTTTTTAAGATTTTATTTATGGAGAGAGAGAGAGAGCGTGCGCACGTGAGAGAGAGCACAAGTGGGAAAGGGAGAAGCAGGCTCCCTGCTGAGCAGGAAGCCTGACCAGCGACTTGATCCCAGCAGCCCGGGATCATGGCCTGAGCCAAAGGCAGACGCTTCACAGACGGAGCCACCCAGGCACCTGGTACTGTGATTTTAATTTACATTTTCCTAGTGACTAATGATCTTGAACATCTTTTCAGATGCTTATTTTCCATTCACATCTCTCTTTTGGTGAAGAGTCTGACAGTCAAATATTTTGCTTATTTTTTATTTGCCTGTTTGTTTTCTTATTATTGGGTTTTGAGAGTTCTTTGCAGTTCTTACAGATCTTCCTCAACTTACAATAGGGTTATGTCCTGATAACCCCATTTTAAGTTGAAAATGCATTTACAACACCTAACCTACCAAACATCGTAGCTTACTTAGCCTGGCCTCCCTTAATAGTGCTCAGAACGCTTATATCAGCCTATGGTTGGGCAAAATCCTCTAACACAAAGCCTATTCTACATAAAGTGATGAATATCTCATGTAATTTGTTGAATACTGTCCTGAAAGTGAACAACACAATGGTTCCTGGGCACAGAATGGTTATGAATGTCTCGGTTTCCCCCTGTGAGCACATGGCTGACTGGGATCTGTGGCTCGCTGCCCCTGCCCAGCATATTCCTAGTCTGGAAAAAAAATGAAAACTCAAAGTACAGTTTCTATGGAATACCTATCCTTTTACACCATCATAAAGTCAAAAAACTGTTAAGTCAAGCCATTGTGAGTTGGGGACCGTTTGTATATTCGTGATACAAGTCCTTTGTTGGATACACCATTTGCAAATATTTTCCCCAGTCTGTGGCTTGTCTTTTTTTTCTTCTGTCAGTGTCTTTCAAAGAGCAAAACTTTTAAGTTTTAAGGAAGTCCAATGTACCAACCTTTCCTTTTATGGATTGTGCCATTATGTTATGTCTAAGTAAGATTTGTCTAATCCAAGGTCATAAAGATTTTATCCTATGTGTCCTTCTAGAACTCTTATATTCTAGGTTTTACACTGAGGTCTATGATCCATTTTGAATTAATCTTTGCATATGGTTAAGTTATAAATGGTTAAGGCCTGAAAGTTTATATGTAAACATGACATTGTATTGGGTAGTGACATTAAAGGTGGTTTTCCTTGTTTCAGATTTTTTTTAGAATATTGTCATGTTAACTTTTCAATACCACTATAAAATGAAATTACTAAGGGAAAAAGATGCGTTCTTCAGCCAGGCCCTAAACCTAATCCACTGAAATGCTAACTTGACAAATACACTAGGGTCATTAGCTGCCATTGAGAGAGAATGAGACAGATAAGCCGACAGGTACGGGTGGAAACAATGACAACTTACTGCTGGAAGACAGTTCTTCATGGGTTTTCTCACATTTCTAAATACATTGTGAGCAGAGGCATAAATAACATTTGTTCTGGACTATCTTTTTCAGGATGTCTGTTACTGAGAACAGCCTTGGAAAACAGTATTTTTCTTCAGAGAAGAGAGCAGGTATGTTTGCTCTCCGGTAAAATAAAGATGTTTCCCTCCATAACAGAATTTTGGGCAGGTTTGCTTGTATTCCATTATAAAAGACAGGGGTTTCCTAAATTTGGGATTCCTCAGCTGTGATACAAACCCAATGAGGGTGCAGCTCTATCTGGGCCACTCTGCATCACCCCCATGGGACTTGGGGGCCAGGGGAGCTGACATGAACTTGAAGCTCATCAGTTTGCTGTAGCGTGAATAACAGAGTCCTTTGTGTCTGACCCAGGAGCCTCTTCTCTTCTGCTAGGCTTACCTTGTTAATTTGCAAGTAGGGTAAAATCTCACGGTTCTCCACACCTCTCCTCTTTAGGCCTCAAAACAGCCCCCGGGGTGCATACCTCAGTCAGTCTGCTCAGTCAGGCAGCGAATGCTGTCAGTGGTGCTATGCTTACCATGCACTCTTCTATGGCCATGGAGCGCGTGCCTAATCCTACCTAGGAAACTTCTATACCACTCTGCATAACAAACTGAGATTCGCTCAGAGGAAAGCATTGCCTACAACACTGCAGGAAAGAGAAAAATCAAATGTTCCTATTGTATGATATCACTTATATGTGAAATCTAAAAAAGCCAAACTCATAAAAACAGAAAGTAGAACGCTTATTACCAGGGGCTGGGGAGGAATAGCAACGGGGAGATGTTGCTTAATGGTACAAATTTGCAGTTAGTAGATAAATAAGTCCTGGAGAGCTAAGGCACAACATACTGTATTCTAAACTTCAAAGTTTCTAAGAGACGAGATCTTAATTGTGCTTACCACAAAAAAAGAAATAGTTACGTGATGTGACAGAGGTGTTAGCTATAGCTAAGGTGGTGATCATACTGGAATACATAAATGTATCGAATCAACACAAGTACACCTTATAACCAGTGTTTCATATCTAAATAAATGTTTGTCCTTCAGAGTAGGCTTATAGTTTCAGACATCTTCAGAGCCTGCTTTCTTCCACTTCAAATAGATATTAATACTTCGGGGCATCTGGGATATACCTAGTTGTTTGTTGTTTGGGTTTTTTTTTTTTCTTTCGGGTTATACCTAGTTTTTAAAGGTGTGACCTAATTTTCAACAACATTCATCCAACAAGATTGATGTCATTTTAACAGAAATACAGAAATAATAACTGGGCGCCTGGGTGGCTCAGTCAGTTAAGCATTTGCCTTCGGCTCAAGTCGTGATCCCAAGGTCCTGGGATCGAGCCCTGCTTTTGGGCTCCCTGCTCAACAGGGGAATCTGCTTCTCCCTCTTCCTCTGTCCCTGCTCCTGTGCTCTCTCTCTCTCTCACTCTCTCTCTCAAATAAATAAGTAAAATCTTTTAAAAATTTTTTAAAAAGAAATAATAACTATAGAATTAGATGAGTCATTTTCTGTACTTACTTTGGCCAATTCGTTATCAGGTTCAACATTCAGTACTTTATTCAAATCTTCTATAGCTTCCTGGAGCTTGTTTTGATGTTTATATGTAGTGGCACGGCGCAGAAGAGCTGGAAATTTACCAAAAAAAAGTTATATTTTTTAACGTGTGGTATCATGGTTAGAACCAATTTTTCCATAGGTTCTCTTGAAATAGGTTCTATCTATTCTGCGGAAGAACACAAATAGCACAGAACAGTTTAGTGTGCAGTTGTGCAAAGCTTAACTACCCCCATTTTCATATTGCTGCACATATAGAAAATGATACTGGAGTAAACAGAAGAGGCTGCCTTGGGCAACAGTCACCTCCAGCAACCTGGTCCTCGCCAGCCCCGGGCCCTGCCGGCTCCTCCAAGCGCTGAGAAACTCCATACCCTCAGAGGCACCACGCTGTACAGCTATATAGGAAAGCTTTTCATGAAACATTAACATTTTCCTCTTAATAATCATCACTGGTATTATTTTGCCACTTTATGAAAATCGAGCAAATTCTTTACTCAAATTTAAGTATATTGCTGACCAGCAGATGGCTCAGCATATGAGCCATTAGCGAAGGCTTTACAGCAATCTCTAAAATGACTAGAAGACGGTATTTCACACGGGGAACTGGCGGATTCTGATGGTAATTTGCATCAGATTTTCTGTGTATTTCAAATAATTTGACAATTATTTAATACTTATAAGGAAAGCCTTTATAGTCCCATCATTATCCATGCATAATCAGAGAACTCTGTATAGTAAGTCATTATTTTGGAAAGAATGCTTGGAAATTTTGAAAAGTGAGAAATTTATATCTGATATATTTTAATATGGTATTTTAAAACATACATTTGACTAATCTATTTTAGTCTTACAATGAGCCATGAAAATCTACAGGATAAATCACTTCGTCATAAATTTAATCAAAACTGTTACACTATACTATAAGTACAAGTTTAGCTATTACTATTACTACTCAGAAGGGACCATCCATTAAGAAGTAGGCATGATATAACAGTTATCATTTTTTTAACTTATTTTTGAAATAATTTTAGATGAATGGGAAAGTTGCAAAGATACAGTTTTCTTTTTTTTAATAATAATTTTTTATTATGTTATGTTAGTCACCATACAGTATATCCTTAGTTTTTGATGTAGTGTTCCATGATTCATTGTTTGTGTATAACACCCAGTGCTCCATGCAATATGTGCCCTCCTTAATACTCATTACTGGCGAGAGTTTTCATATACCTTCTTCCAGCTTTCCCACATGCTAACATCTTACATAACTATGGAATATTTGCCAAAACCAAGAAATTAACATTGGTATAATACTATTAACTAAACTACAGGCTTTACTTGGATTTCACCAGTTTTTCCACTAATGCCTTTTTCTGTTGCAGGATGAATTGAAATACCACACTGCATTTAAACAATTATATTTTGAGTAAAACACAAAGTTCTGAAAAAGAAGTTATTTATTCACATGTAAGCAAACATAAGACTTCTTAATGTTTTATAGCCCAACTCATTACTAGATTTGGCTCTATCCAGTTTTTTTTTTTTTAAATAGTGAAGATTCCGGTGCTTTTGAAATTACTCAAACAGGAGAAATGGAAACATAAAGTCATTCCGGTGGTAGAAGGTGAGCACTGTGGTTGAATGTCAGCTCTGGAGTCTGCTGCCCAGGGCTGAGTCCTGTCTCTGCTATTTGCTAGCTGTGTGATCATGGGTGAATTGCTTAATCTTTCTATGCCTCAGTTTCCACTTTTGTAAACTGAGGGTCCTAACAATAGAATCTGCACATCTACTTAGCTATTGGGCAATTAGTGGAGTTCATATGTGTCAAGTACCTGGCACGGGGCCTGGCAGTGTTGGTGGAGGCCTACCAGAAGATGGCAGAACTTTTTTGCCACCTCTTAAAACTGGGAGCCCACCCATACTCTGTGACAGAGACAAAATACAGGCAAAGAGGATTTTGCTGGTGAAAGGAGGGCAGTCCACGGCAATGACTGTCAGGGCTGATGCTCCAGGATCTCCCCTTAGCATGGCTTCTGCGCACCCATGTTCACGGGCACAAAGGGTATATTCCGTGTGAAAAAAATTAAGTGTTTATATTTACTCAAATTCATAACATTTAAAGAAATAGAGTCTATTATAAGTTATGCCGCTCCCTTGTGGAGTGATTCCTTCTCGATAACAGAAAAGGAGAGTGGAGTCTGACTTTTATAGTTGTTCTTAGACCACAGCAAGGTTGTGCAGCAAGTGGGACAGGAAATCCAAACAGAGTGCAGGTTTTGGTAAAAAGATATAGTTAGCTTTGGGCACATTTAATTTAAAATGTCTATGGACATGTAGGTGGAAATGCCCACAAAGCTACTGGCAGAAGGTTCTAGAGCTCTGGCATGGGCTTATTATATTAATGTCAGAAATTTTATATTAAATTATACTTAGATATTTCTTGGAAAAAAAGATAGTTCAATAAGGCAGTAACAAAAAGAAAATACTGTATGATTCCACTTAGATGAGATACTTACAATAGTAAAATCATAGAGACAGAAAGGAGAATGTAATTGCCAGAGGCTGGCGGAAGGAGAAAGTAGAGAATTACTGTTTAATGGGCATAGAGTTTCAGTTATACAGGATTAAAAACGTTCTGGAAATGGAGGATAATGACGACCGTACAACAATATGAATGTAGTTAATACCACTGAATTGTACATTGAAAAATGATTAAGATGGTTAAGTTTTACGTTATGTGTATTTTACAATAAAAAAATTAAAAGATAAAAAGAAAACCAACCACAGTTCAAATGTAAACTTGAGATATTTCTTTAAAAACATATACATGTTATTTAATCTCCTGGGATAATTAACTACTTCAGTGCAAATAACCAGGAATTTAAATTCCAAGTTAAACTTGAAGTTAAAAGTAACTTTATCAAAGAAAGGGGGGCTAATCAGAAGGCGGAATGAAGCATGACAGACTATGGACTCTGAGAAACAAACTGAGGGCTTCAGAGGGGAGGGGGATGGGGGAATGGGATAGGCTGGTGATGGGTAGTAAGGAGGGCACGTATTGCGTGGTGCACTGGGTGTTAGACGCAACTAATGAATCATCGAACTTTACATCAAAAACCAGGGATGTACTATATGGTGACTAACATAATATAATAAAAAAATTATTATTAAAAAAATAAAAAAATAAAGTCAAGAACAAGACAAGAATGAGCAGTAACACCACCATTATGTATAACTCTTCTAGAAATGCTACTCAGTTAATTCAATAAAGAATCAAATAAAAATAAAAAATAAATAAAAAAAATTAAAGTAACTTTATCAAAGTGATAATTCACAGAAATTAGAGTGTATTTGACATAGTTAGTATAATCGTAGTGTCTACAAATAGTCTAACAAATCCTGATGTAAATTTAAAGCATTCTATGAATATTTTTTACCTTTTAAGTTTCCAGGTTCTAACTCCAAGACCTTTTCACAATCCCAAAAAGCACTGTTCCAATTCTGTAGCTTGAGTTCTGCTTGAGCACGATTGTTATAGGCCGCCACGGTGGGGAGCACTGATATACTCCTACAAAAGAGACACTTATTGGCAACAAGTAGACCAGAGGAAAACATAAGAAGATGGAGAAACCCAGCTAAAGTTGTAAACAAAACAACTATAGCCTGTGTTATGGGCGGGATTGTGTCCCCCAAACTCATATGCTGAAGTCCTCACCCCCAGCAGCTCAGAATAGAACTATATTTGGAGACTGTCTTTAAAGAGATGATTAAGTTAAAACGAGGTCATGAGGGTGTACCCTCATCCATTATGACTGGTGTCCTTAGAGGAAGGGGAGATTAGGATACAGACATATGCTGAGGAAAGACCACTTGCAAGACAAGAGAGATGGAGGCCACCTACAAGCCAAGGAGAGGGGCCTCAGAAGACACCAGCCCTGCTGACACCTTAATCTCAGATTTGCAGTCTCCACATGGTGAGAAAATAAATTGCTGTTGTTTGAGCCCCTCAGCCTGTGGCACTTAGTTATGGCAGCCCTAGCAAACTAATACAGCCTGCAACACCAAGAGTAATAAATACGCAGTCTGCTCTATAGACAGACTGAATCAATATTTAGACAGATGCTGAAATAGCCAGGTAAGCAGTTTAATGTTGACTCTGACTTTAGAAGTGACATGGGAACCTACATACCCACAGATCTCCTAAAAACCAGTTTGGTTAACATTAAATATCAAATACATTATTTTAACTCCTTGGGGACAATTTCCTAGTACAAAAAAATGGAGCAATCAACCACAACTAATACCCTTTACTGAGTTGCTATGGTGAGTTTACTTTGTCATCTAAAAACAAGAGTTTAGTTTGTAATCTAAAAGTAGATTTAACTCTAAGGAAAGGATCATAATTTAATCAGAAAAAGTTAACTGAAGGAAACAGAGGAGAGTAGTAGTAACTGAGGAATACAGACTTCAAGAGAGGAAATTTTGTTACATTAAGGGTATGAAAGCAAAATAACTGATGAAAAGAAGGACTTAAAACCTACCTGGTTATTGCTCAATAAGTTGATTTGGAGTACTGTGAAATAATGTATTCCTAAGTATAGGAAGGATTAGGGTATCGGTGCACTGAATTTTCTAAAGCCAGAAGAAGAATAGAAAATGAAAAGGGAAAAGCCACAAAAAGTAGCAATTTACTAAGATCATTAAAGATGAAGATAAAGAAATCACACAGTTGGGTAGAGACCAAAGACAGACAATACAAGTAAGAATGACTGAAAGTACCTGACACTGAGTACCTCCCACATGCCAGGCACAAACACCACACTCATTTATCCTCACCACAATCCATGAAGGAGGTATTTCTGCTCTTCCTAGCTTACAGATGAAAAACACAGATATAACAGATAGGCTAAGAAACATGCCCGAGGCCGTAGGCTAGTAAATGAGAGTCAGGACTCAAACCCAGTGCACTCCAGCACCTGCTGTCACCACCACCATGGTATCCTGCCTTTCAGTGTGTTGTTTTATGAATCCTCACAGAGGCTCTGAAGTAGGCACTATAACAACCTCATCACATTGAGGAAACTGAGGCAAGAGAGGTGAAGAATCTGCCCAACATCAGAAAGTGGCAGTCCGAGTTTCCTTAATGCTATGCTGCTTTAATTTTTCACCACTCTGATTTCTTAAAAGAGGAAAAATTGTGTTCTGTAGACTAGACCAAGAGATTCTCTACTGGTGGAAATCTATAAGGAGAGAGGGAACAACATCAGAGCTGACTTCCACCTGCCTGAAAAGGGAAGACAATACTGAATGAGAGGTAGATCAACAGCCTCTTTACCTTGTATGTTCACTTAAATATTGGAGACAAACTTCTTTAGAGACACAACGTTGAAAAAAAAAAAACTTCCTTCCAAAGGTGAAAAAAGATCGTAGAGAGTTTATTTCCAAGATGGTATAAGGGATTCTATAAGTACAATTAGTTTGCAATAAAGTTTTAGGAAATTAGTCTACTTTTCATTGACTGTTAAGAGCTTCAAAAGTGCAGATAAGCAGGCACCTGGGTGGCTCAGTCAGTTAAGTGTCTGCCTTCAGCTCAGGTCATGATCTCAGGGTCCTGGGGTGAAGCCCCACATTGGGCTCTCTGCTCAGTGGGGAGTCTGCTTCTCCCTCTCCCTCTACCTCTCTACCCGCTCATGCTCTCTCTCTCAAATAAATAAATAAAATCTTCATTTTTAGAAAGTGCGTATAAGTATTTATTGAACACCTACTATGAACCAGGTACTTTGTTGGGCACTGGGGATACAATGGTATAAGAAAACTGACAAGCGTGCTCTGCTCTGACAGAGTTTACACTTGTTACTATCAAAACACACAAACTTAAACTGTACCTCCAACAAGTACCACAAAGGAGAGCCAAGACTAGGGAGTCAAGGGTGGGGAGGAGTGGAGTAGGGTGGAGATTTAACCTTGTCTGGGAGGTAAAGGACGACTTTCCCAAAGAAGTAAAGCATGGGATGAGACCTGAAGGAAGTTTGAATTAACTAGATAATTAGAAGAGGAAAGAATTTCTACACAGAGGACCCAGCATATGCAAAGGCCCCGTGGTAGGAAGTAGCATCCTAAGAACTACAATTATATCCAGGCAATCTGACGGCAGAATCTGAGTTCATAACCTCTATGCTATACGGACTTTCTGTCGAGTTCCATTCAGATGGCTTCTATTTTCTCTGTAAAATGGGGAAGTCAGGACCTCTGTCAAAACTAGGGGTCAGGGAGCTTAAGGGGTTGAGAAAAGTATTGAAAACAAGGCAAACACAAGTGAATTTATGGTAGATCATAAGTACAGTATCTTCAGTGATTCTGACACAGACTTTTAAATTAAATATAAAATTAAATATAAACATTATCATGTTTTTTAAATGGCAAGTTTAAATCACAACAAGGTGTTCCTGGTTGGCTCAGTTGGTAGAGCATGCAACTCTTGATCTCCGGGTCCTGAGTTCAAGCCCCATATTGGGCGTGGAGCCTACTATTAAAAATAAAAGGGCAACATAAACCACAACAAAAATCTGCTCACCTAGTATAATACATTATAGCCTCTTCATAGTCTCCTGAGTTAAAAGCTTCATTTCCTTTTTCCTTTTCACGAGTAGCAAGAGAAGTCTTTTCCTTCTCAGTTAGACCTAGAAATAAATATTATCTGCTATAAATAATAGAATTGAATCGAATTTTTTAAAAGTTTAAATCCAAGAATGCTTATTTTAACAGAAGTAGTAAATTGTGAAGTAAATAAAAGAAAATGTTTCCTAAGTTTAGGGAATGTTTCTTTAAATCATTCACAATTTCGGAGGTTTAGATTTTTTTAGATATTTTTATTTCACTTGAAAGGTGCTATACACCTATGGACTTCAAGTGAAAAAAAACTGCTATATCTTTTTGTTTTGAGGCAAAAAAAATTGAGGGATTTGGAGAAAAAAAGAAGATTTGAAAATAGAATGAAAAACAAATTATAGTAAAAAACTAGGTTTATATTTCTGAATCTTACTAAATTTAAGTAGTGTAACTATTACTCATACAAAATTAAGTAAAGGACAGAACTGAATTTGTTAGAAGTAGTCAACTCTAGGAGAAAATCCATAAATTTCTAATGGAAATCTGTAGTGCTTAAAGAGATCATCTAGTTTGACAGCTTTTATTATAATTTTGATAATGTAAAAATTATTAAGTTATTCTTATTTTTTCCCAATTACCTGCTGTGTCTATTCTTGTCTCAATTTTAGACAAATGTGACTTGTTTTTTACTACAGCTTTTTCTTTGTAATCCTCATCAATTTTTGAGCATTCCTTTTCCACGTCAAATCTTAAATGAAAGAAAAAAAACTGAAAAAATGTACAAGAAAATTAAATTTATTATTGATATTCTTATATTTGTACCACTGTACCTTTAGAGGCATATTCCAAAAGTGCGTAACAGGTTTATATTACAAGTCATCTGTATTCACTCTTAGAAACCATGCAATTCAGGTGAGGACTTACATACTAATCAGACCTAAACTGTTCAGAACTTTGTCATTAAAATTGTGACTAACTTATCTCGATTTAAAGTGTTTTTTTGTTCTTTTTTATTTTTGATGGGCATAGGATTACCTGAATTATTTTTGGTTGCTTTTATAAACAAAAGGATGCTATAGATATCTATTTGATGAAAAAATAAGATCAAAAGTGCTTACATCACAGGATTTCTTTACCCTCGGTGCCCATAGTTCTTGGTCATGCCACTTTAAAGAATGAAGAGGTTGACCAGAGGAACAGTGGTGGGCAGCAAAGCAAAGTTTACTGAGCGATAGTATAAAGCTCCTGAAGAGGGAGGAGACCCAAGAGGGTTGCCACCGAGTGTCTAAGTCCAAAGGTTTTATGGACTTGTTGGCGGGCTGTTTTAATCTGATTAACCCTCCACACGCTTCTCCTCCAGTCAGGTTTTTGTCATCTATCTGTCATGTGGGGAAGGGTGGAGGGCTCCTTCCAGGGTGGTGTAAAACCCTTTTAAAGGTGATTCCCACTTAGGGGGAGGTGGGGGGCTTGACCCTGCCTGCCTGCCTTTCTTCCAACTATCCTTCATTACTTAGGCCATATACTCTTAGTATTCTCCCAAAGTAACGTGGTAGTCTTGATATGTTCAGATTTATAACAATTAAGAAGTTACTACAATATTTCATGGTAGAGAATTTTTCAGTGACAAATTTATATTATGAAATATAAAACATACTTATCCCATTCTGCATAATCCCTCGGAATTTTCTTTTTAGGTCGTCTGCTATTAGAATATTTTTCCTGAGAGAATAAAATCATATTTTATGAGACATATTTAATATAAGATTTGCAGGTTTTATGATAAATGCAATGTGAAATATTAAGATACGCTAACTGAATGGATAAGAAAAATAGGTACTCTTGAATAACAACTCAAGTACTGTAACTATTAACATACAGCATGTTAAAAAGGACTTGAAATTGGTAGTTAATTCTGGAAGCCATCTATAGGACTTCAAGTATGTATATAAGATTTATAAACTCACATGTATGAAATGTGATTTTTAGCAATGTTCTTACAATAAAAAAGTAATCAACTATCATTCATTCTTTTAAAACCTAGGCATTGGAGGGATGCCTGGGTGGCTCAGTTGGTTAAGCGTCTGCTTTTGGCTCAGGTCCTGATCCCAGGGTTTTGGCAATGAGCCCCGCATCAGGCTCCCTGCTCAGCAGGAAGCCTGCTTCTCCTTCTGCCTGCTGCTCCCACTGCTTGTGCTCTCTCTCTCTCCAACAAATAAATAAATAAAATCTTAAAAAAAAAAAAACTACCCTAGGCATTGGAGAAATAAGAATAACTACTTTGCTGCATTAGAGATATCTTTTGTTTGCAACAACAGACACGCCACTTGGACTAATCCTATTAAAAAAGAATAAACTATTGGCTTACATAACTGAACTGATGAAAGGGCAGGGGTACTGCTAGATAAAGGACTGTATACTCTCTCTCCAGCTCTCCCACTCTCCCCCTGTCCTGTCCCTAGTCTCCGTTTCTTTCTGCCCACTGATTTCATTTTCCCCCTGCTGGCTACTTGCTTTTTCCATGTAGTTGGCACAGTGGCCACAAGCAGTGTGGGATTATAACCTCACAGGCCTCCTAGTTAGAAAGGACGGTGACTCTTCTCTCCACCTTCACTTAGAGAAATCCCAGGGAAGAACTTGGCAGCATTCCCTAGCTTGGGTCATGTGCCCATCCCTGACCAAGCACCAGCCTGGTGCTATCAGTGACCCAACCTAGGTCGCCTGCCTACTAAGAGCACTAGAAGGGAATGGGAGGAAAGCAAACAATAGCCATTATGCTCATCAACAGTTTCTTAAATGGTTTCTTAAAAGTTAGTCACAGTCTGAAACCAGTTTGAACGGGTTGTTTACCCATGCACAATTTTGTAACATGGGGCGTCGGTCATTTGAAGTTAGGCAGATCTTCCAAATATTCGTACATTTCATTATACAATTTAAAAATCTTATCTGTTAATACCTTCATCGAGCTCTTCAGAAAAGTCTTTAAGTATTCCCTTAAGGGGAAATTTTTTGTCACAAGCAGGTATTGAAGAGCCGCATAAGAACAAGAAATACTCTTAAATTTCAACTGAAAGCTCAGATTTTATCACTAGCAAAAAAACAGTCAGTTGTTTTCCTTAAAGTGACAGGCTCACTTCGTTCATTTTCAATACAATGTTTGTCAAAAACCCAAGCCTGAATAACCATAATTTGTCTATCAATCGCTCTTGCCAGTAAAACCTGTTCTGGGAAACAGTGGTGACTTAAGCTGGCAACTCAGAGTCTCGAAATAACCACCAGACTTTACCTCACAGTCAAGTGCTTATTGAATACTTCTTTTGTCCCACAGAATATTAAAAAGATGCGTCCTCAAGATTCAAGACTTGACAAAATAAGTAAGTTTTATTGTTTCATCAAGGACATTTGTAAGTCAAACTGGAATTTTTTACTGTAAATGGGGAGCTGTGGAGGAAAGAGCGACTACTAGCATAGCTCGGTGCTGCTCGCTGCCTTGATTCGTGCCAAGGCTGGGGCAGCTTCAGCCTCAATACAAATGTCAACGCAGTGAAAAAACGACATGGCAGTAGCATTATTTTTAAAAATAGCATTGACTTTCTGAACCCTCTGCAAGGATCTCTGGGAGAACCAGGGTTCATGGATTATACTTTGAGAATAACTGTACCACCAGTCTCTCTACCCCATGGAATCATAACCTCCTGTTATATTTTCAGCGCACAGACTTAGCAAAAAATGGGTGTTCAATACATACAAATGTATTGATTACAGATAGTGGCATCCTTACCAGATTACCGTATACCTCAGTTACATGAACAATTCTTTATGGGGAGGAAAAAGATGCAGGAAAGTAAATTATTAGAGAGTAGCATAATGAAGGGCTATGGATGTTTTTTAAATAAAATTGAGTATTCAAAGAAGAAATGAGATTAACAAGAAGGAGTTAACCCAGAATGAAGAGACTTGAGTACGCAATCTTTCAGAAATGATAGGAATAAAAGAAAAAAGTGGGGCAGAGGGAATGGAATGCAGGATCCACGTGAAAGCCCAGAGACTCCCAATGCCCAGGACACAATGGCTAGATTCTGTAATATCAGGGTCAGCTGGTTGCCCAGAAGCTCAGTTTTAACTTGAAGTTAAGTGTAAATGGACTTGGAACTCCAATAGGCCCCTTCTCTATGGAACCCACGGGTGAAAAAGGAGAGTTCTACATGACAAAATAGGGATCAACCACAGAGAAATCATTGTAAGGGGCTGGGGTAATAACACGCAGTAAACAGAGGAATGACATCTATAACTGCTTGAAAGTATCTACTTAATACTTTAAATCCAGAGTTAATCATGTAATAAACTATTTCCTCTATGCCTCTCCACTGGACAGATAAAATTATTCGCTGAAATTCTCACCCACTGAATTGGATCTTAAGTACTCATCAGAACTGGTCAGAGTAGAGCAGATGGCACAACAAAAGAAAAAATGACAAAAGGCAGTGAGCCCAAGGAGCAAGGCTTCAAAGGGAAACGCTGTTTCTTTCGGATCTCCAGGTGATGGAACACAGCCTCCTCAAGAGGGCAACAGCATTGGCCTGAAAGACAATCCCCAGCTCTCAGAGGACATCACCCTGGGTTACTCTGATTAAAGGACAGCTCTCTGAACAAACAACAACAATCTTCCCCCTGCACCCCCCACACCTCACACCAAAACGGCCCACCTTAGTGACATGAAGACGGCTGTTGGTACCACGAACTGGAGGCAAGTTATTGTCCATTGCCGGAAATGTTTCAGTTTCATGACAGTGTATTTTATTTTCTTCTTTTTTAATTTCTGATACCCAACTCTGAGAAGCAGGAGAAAACAGAAGATAAACATACAATTTGAAGTAATTAACCAGGTGTTAGAAAGGATTACACATCATCATAGTTTCCTGTGGGTCCATTTTTTTGGGTGACAATTTGGTCACGCATTCTATCTGTAAAGCTCTTCTGCTATTCTTTTAAATTGTGGTAAAATACACAATACACAAAACAAAATGTATCATCTTAACCACTTTTAAACGTACAGCTCAGTATTGTTACGCGTATTTGTGTTACGCTTCCTATTTGTATTATTTTGCAAGCTTACTCTCATCGCTTCCAACAAGCTTTCCCCGAGCTATCTGCTTGGGCTAGAAATGCTCCTCCTCCATGTTTTAATACAGAGATTTAAAACAATCCATTTATCATCTCTCTCACATTCTGTAAGTTCCTTGAGGGCAGAACCTATGTCTTAGTCTCATCTTTGTGATTCAGGAACCTAGTGTCAGGCACATAAGAGGTTTCTAATCATGTTTATTAAACTGAATTGTCACAGGTTTAGGAAGAAATTGAGTGAGAGATTTGTTATCTGTGAAATTCTATTACTATTATTCAGCAACTATACAGTGAGGGTCTAATATCTGTCCGACACTATATTAAATTAGGCACCGTGATACAGCAAAAAAACTGTATTATCTATCCAACTGTGCAGGAGACAGGGGAACAAAATGGGAGCAGAGAGGTGAAAAAAGGAGAAGAAACAGAAAAACATTTGGGGAAAAAGGTAAAAAGGAAGAGGAGGCATTATAGAGGAGGACAAAGATAAGAGAGAATGGGGAGAGCGGGAGAAGTGGCAGGGAAAAGTCTGAAAGAAAGGGAGTGGAGGCAAAGTCAAGAGGTGACTGAGAAAGAATACGTAACTGGAACAAAAGCAGGTTCTGCAACTAAAACTACGCTGTCATTCCCTGGACGATAAAGCCAAAGAACTCTGGACATAAACTGCTATTTTAACTTGTAGATTAATTACCAGATTTTCTATTTCAAGTCAATAAAATGGCAAAATGAAAAAGCTGAAAGTTTAAAAAAAAATAGCATTCCAAGGTAGAGAATACATATTCCTCAAAATTGTCTTCAAAGGTATTATTCAATCCAGTAAAATACGTTGAATAAAATAAAGTAAAATAAACAAAACACTGTTTCTCCAGAATCTGTTTTAAGAAGTTATTTCTTGGGGCACCTGGGTGGCTCAGTTGTTAAGCGTCTGCCTTCGGCTCAGGGCGTGATCGCAGGGTTCTGGGATTGAGCCCTGCATCGGGCTCCCTGCACTGCTGGGAGCCTGCTTCTTCCTCTCCCACTCCCCCTGCTTGTGTTCCCTCTCTCGCTGGCTGTCTCTCTCTGTGTCAAATAAATAAATAAAATCTTTTAAAAAAAAGTTATTTCTTAAGCAAAATGAAACCACAAAAGAACTCAGAAAATACAGGTAAATATGCATCTGGTGGAGAGGAAGCTTTCTCAAGTATAAAAGCAAGAAAACATAAGGGATAAAACTAAGGGATAAAATTTTTTTAATGAATAAACATGAAAAACACCACACACAAGATTTAAAAGACTAACAACAAATTGAAGGAAAATTTAGAATATATGCAACAAAACTATTACAAATAAATAAGGAACACATGAATAGAAAAATCAATAAAGGGATATCTCCTCCTAGCCCTGATGGAGTAACAGGGACTGGATCTGCCCTCCTGCTTAAACTCTACAAAACTGGATAAAATATATGAAACAGTGGTTTTCAGACATTGGACAATAGGTAGCACAGGACAATGATCCTTGAAAGAAAGGAAACAAATGAGGGAAGCCCTGCATTGGCCCCAGTTTACTGCCCGTAATTTCCAGGCTAAAGGATAGGGAAAGGAAACCCAAACAGCACTGTGGTTTCACTGAATTCAGAAGAACACAGTTCAGGCTTCAAGCAGGCAAAGATTGCAAAGAGCCAGGGTGCATAATATCCAAGAGGAGGGACCTGGACAGAGAGAGAACTCTAAGGATAACCGGAATAGCACTGTATTTGTTAAGGAAATGTAATTCATAGTCAAAACCTTTCTTATAATGAAAACTTGAGGCCCAGATGGCATCAGTGATGAATTCTGGAAAATATTTAAGGAAGAAATAATACCAATTATACACAATCTTTCCTAGACAATTCAAGAAGAGAGAACACTTCCCAACTCGTTCTATGAGGCCAGCATTACCCCGTTACCCATGAGACAACATTATAAGAAAGCTACAGGCTAGTATCTCTCATGATTGTAGACACAAAAATCCTTCATAAAATTTTAGCAAATTAAATCCAACAATATATAAAAAAGACACATCACGACTAAATAGAGTTTATCCTTGAATGCAAGACTGGCATAACATTTGAAAACAGAGTATGTAATTTACCTGATTAATAGACTACAAAGAAAATCTTACATTCCTCTCAAAAATTCTATACTCATTCATGACAAAAAGTCTCATCAAACAAGGAAAAGAAGGGACCCTCCTCAACCTTATAAAGTGTCACGTCATAAAATCTAAAGCTGACACTATACTTAATGGTGAATGGCTGAATGATGTCCCCCTAATATTAAGAACAAGTCAAGGATATCTGCTCTCACCACTTCTATTCAACATTGTACTAGAGGTCCAAGCCTGTGCAATAAGGCAAATAAAAGAAATAAAAGGTAGCCATACTGGAAAAGGAGAAATAAATCTTTCATTATTTGTGGAGGACATGATCCTGCATATAAGAAAATCCAATGAATCTATAAAAAAGCTACTAGAACTAATTTGTAAATTTAAGAAGATTGCAGGATACAAAGCCTATATAAAAATATCAGTTACATAACTATAAACTTGCAATGCACAAATAAAAATTGAAATTAAAATTCCACTGATATGAGGTATCTAGATTAGTCAAACTTATGAAACAAAGTAGAATGGTGGTTGCCAGGAGCTGAGGGGAGGGGGAAATGGAAAACTGTTGTTTAATGGGTACAGAGTTTCAGTTCTGTAAGATAAAAAAGTTCTGGAGATTGGGTGCACAACAATATGAATATAACACTAATGAACTGCACATTTTAAAAATCTCTGAATATAATGTCAATATAACACTAATGAACTGTACACTTAAAATGGCTAAGATGGTAAATTTTATGTGATATGTATTTTATCACACCAAAAATAAATACATACATACATAAAATTCCATAGCTAGGATGAGTTAGAATGAGTAAAAAAATTAAAATTAAAAAACATTAACTTTTACAATAGCATAAAATATATTAACTACTTAGGAATAAATTTAACAAAAAATATGCAAGAACTACACACTGAAAATTATAAGACATTGGCACAAAAAATTAAAGAAGACTTAAATGAACAGAAAACATATAATGTTCATGGATCAGAAATTTCACTATTGTTAAGATCCATTGATCCATAAATTCAACACAATTCCAACCCAAAGACGAGCAAATTATTTTGTAGCAACTGGCAAGCAAAGGACCTAGAATAGCCAAAACAATTATGAAAAAGGAGAACAAAGTTGGAAGACTTGTACTATCTGATTTTAAGACTTAACCATAATCAAGAGAATGAGGTATTGGAGTGAAGACAGACATTTAGATTAATGAAAGATAATAGAATCCAGAAATTAACCCACACATACATGGTCAATTGATTTCTGATGATGACACCAAGAAGTTCAATGGGGAAAGGATAATCTTTCATTAAGTGGTACTTGGAACCCTGGATATCTATATTATACGTATGTGTGTGTGTGTACCCCAAAACTAAAACAGATCCTAGACTTAAATTAAGAGTTAAAAGTAGAGGGGCGCCTGGGTGGCACAGCGGTTAAGCGTCTGCCTTCGGCTCAGGGCGTGATCCCAGCGTTAAGGGATCGAGCCCCACATCAGGCTCTTCCGCTATGAGCCTGCTTCTTCCTTTCCCACTCCCCCTGCTTGTGTTCCCTCTCTCACTGGCTGTCTCTACCTCTGTTGAATAAATAAATAAAATCTTAAAAAAAAAAAAAAAAAAAAAAGAAATGCAGAATCCTAGACCCACCCCAGCGTTCTAGACCTGGTGAATCAGAATCTGCATTTAGAAAAAAAAAAAAGAGTTAAAAGTAGAAACTTTCTAGAAGAATCACATGAAGAAACTTGGGGATCTGAGATTAGACAAAGATTTCCTAAATAGGACACAAAGCACAGACTGTAAAAGAAAAACTGATTTCATCAAAATTAAACACTTTTGCTCTTCCAGAGTCACCGTAAAAAAACGAAAAGGCAATCCGCAAAATATTTTTTGCAAAAATATTTGCAAGAGATGTATCTAATGAAAGACATATATGAAAGACATGTATTTTACAACTCAGTAATAAAAATAATCCAAAATTTTTTAATGAGCAAAGTATTTAAAGACTTTTCACAAAAGAAGATACATGGATGGCAAATAAGCACATGAAAAGATACTCAACAAAGTTAGTCATTAGAGAAATGGAAATTAAGACCACAATGAGATACCACTGCATACCTAATAGAACAGCTGAAATTAAGGAAACTGGCAATACTAAGTGTGAACCAAGATGCAGAGCAACAGCGATTTTCATCCATTACTGGNAGGAATGCCACATTGGAAAACATCTTGTTCGTTCACTGGTAAGTAGATAAACTGTGAGATATCCATGCAATTCAGTGCTACTCGACAATTACGAAAAACACACTACAGACATGCAACAACACTGATGCATCTCAAAAGCATGCTGCTAAGTGAAGACGACACAAAAGACCACACACTGTATGACCGTATTTATAGGAAAGTCTAAAAACGACAAGTCCATAATAATAGAAAGCAGTTCAGGGGTTACCAGGATCAGGATGTCATAGAATAGAAATGTTTTAGAGCATAGACAGGTGTCAAAACTCAGTGAAATGTAGAACATTAAATTTTTTTTTGAATGTGGATTATACCTCAATAAAGCTGATTAAAAGAAATCACTAAAGATACAGGCCATTAACAAAAGAAGAAATCCAACCGACGGACAAAAAAATTTAATGTTGCTAATAATCAAACAAATACATGAATTTTTCAATTATTTAATTGATTAAAAAAATGATTATATGGTGGCTCAGCCAGTTAAGCGTCTGCCTTTGGCTCAGGTCATGATGCAATGGTCCCGAGATCAAGCACTGCACTGGGCTCCCTACTCAGCGGGGAGACTGCTTCTCCCTCTCCTTCTGCACTACCTCTACTCATGCTTGTGTGCACACGCTCTCTCTCTTTCCCTCAAATAAATAAATAAAATCTTTAAAATGATTACAGGATCCAGTGTAGAATACCTTAAATGGGCATTCTTATATACCACCGGATGAAAAGAGAACAAAGGCACAACTTTTCTGAGAACATGGAAATGTGTTTCAACAGCCTTCATATTATTCACATCCTTTGATCAAGCAACTTGATTTCAGATAATTTATGCCGAGGAAATAACCAGGATGGGACAAAGGAAATTATAAACCAGCATGTTTGTATAGCACTATTCATAGAAGCTGAGTGAATTATGTTTCTTTGATAGGACAGTCATTTAAAATACACACATGGGTGTATGGACACAAACATACACATTCACAATATTCTCCTGGGTTTCAGAAGCAACCAAGACTGAGTAAGTGATTACCACTAAAAGCCCTTCACTGACAAAAATGAAAGAAGCCTAGGATTTTGGAAAAGTGAAGGAGACATATATATAAGGCAACAATGTCACAAAAACCAGCGTCACTCTATACCTTTATGTCGCCATCAATTTTTTCCCATTCTTCTGCTGTAAAACTGGATGCTGTTGCTGCAGGCTTATCTTTCCTCAAAGCTCTACTTTCAGGAGCCAAGCCTTTAAGGCGTTTTTCACAAAATTCTGTAAGTTCAGGATAATATCCTTCCTCACCAGACCTTCAAAAAAATTGAGAACTTTGGAGTCACCACTTTATTTAGAGATGATGTAGATTTGCAGGCTGGGCTCCACGGAGCAGAGCGGTTCTGCGGAGATTCCCAGGGCTGCCCCTGCACAGGGATGAAGGCTGGGCAGCGTGTGGGCTTCCTCCTCACCTTCCTCAACCAGCACAACCTTCATTTTTAGCTGTTAATCTATGGAGGGATGATGCAGTGAAGGAGAAAATGGAGCTCCAAAAATACCAGCTTCCATCACACACTTCGAAAGTTGAATAAACAACATCTTCTCCCCTTTAACACGTGTTCATTTTGTTACATAAGGTAATTTTAACTTATAAATGAAATCTCAATATTAGAGACAGGTGGAAAGTGAGACTGGATTTCCTTCCCAAGGAGGAGTTTGTAGCTCCTTTTTCCCCCCAAAGGGATAGTAAGAAAATGGCAGAGGAGTGGTTCAGAATAACACGCCTCTAAATCAATCATTCAAGGGACAGAATTCATTCCTAGAGAGTTGTATGGAGAACTCTGTTCTTCGTTTTTGAAGGAAAATCAATCTTTTTTCCCTGCTCTCATAAATCTGTTTACCTCTAAATTTTTAGAAAAATAGAAAAAAAATTCCCATTTTCAAATAAATTTTTCTTAAAAATAAATTCTGGGGGCACCTGGGTGGTTCGGTCGGTTAAACGTCTGCCTTTGACTCAGGTCATGGTCCCAGAGTCCTGGGGTCAAGCCCTGCGGCGGGTTCCCTGCTCAACGGGGAGCCTGCTTCTTCCTCTGCCTCTGCCCTCTGCTCGTGATCTCTCTCTCACTATCTCAAATAAATAAAATCTTTAAAAATATATAAATTCTGAATCAATGCAACAGAATTGAATTAAGCTATTCATAGAGTTTCTTAGAACCAACAGTGTGTGGCTTTCAAACTCTTCCATCACATAATCTTCTCATTTTATTTAACAGTCCTTGACCACACATAAATGAAAATGTTTTTCTGCTGCTGAGAAAAACAAAAGGAAAAATACATGTTACACTTTCCGTTTCAGAAATGATGAGGTTATGACATCAACCGTGTCTGGGCACAAGCAGGCACAGGAGGACAGAAGGCGGAAGGTAACAAGAGAAAAAGGAGAGGACACCGTGATAAGGCAGGGTGTCGGAAGGAAGAATAGAGAACTACCACCAAACAAAAGGAACAGTACTGATGTCTGGGGAGGAGTGTGCTTCACAAGTGCTTCTGCAGTATCAAGCTACTCTCCAAATGAAAACCCCTCAGGGCCCAAATAGGTGGCACCCATTGCAATGCCCCAGGGCAGTGCTGCTTAAGCAGGCTCCCTTGCCCACCTGCATGTCAGTCAGCCAGGCACTCGTTAAAAACACATGTTCCTAGGCCCCACCCCAGGTTTCCTAAAGCAGGTACCTGGGAATGGGACCCTCATATCTGCGCTTTTAACCACCACATTTGACGTATATTAAAGTTTGACAATCACCACCGTGGGACCCTTACCCAGAGAAGGTCTGGTTTCCCTGCTTTCTGGTCCTACCTCCTGGCCTCCCCACCATCCTCTCCTTGTGACCAGCTCACAGGAAGTCACCACCCTTGTTGGCAGATGGTATGGAGTGGGGGGAGTACCAAAGAGCTTTATGAACTGGTAGGCTGGTGAGCTAACCTTATTTCCTATTGGCTACTCTCATGGCTACTTTACTTCTTCCTAGAAAATGTGGAGGAAGCAAGAAAAATGTCCTCCTGAATACTGATGAGCCTTAAGTTGCATGCTGGAAGTAGACCTAGCCAGAACCCTCTAAACTAACCACAGGATCAAAACAACTATTTTGGAACCTAACATGAGGGAAAAAACCCAACAATCTCAGTATGTGAAAATGTTCTGCAATGTTTCTAAGAGTTTCAATGTTCAGAAGGCAACAATGTAATTGGCATACTGAAACATGAAATGAGTTTCAAATGCTTACCTGAGCACACAAAGAATTTTTTCCAAGTGTTTAACATCTGAGCATTTTTCAATATACTTGAAATCCAAATGTTCCACAGGAATTTTAAATGTTTTTGTTGTTCCAAAGCCCCATAATGATGGATTATCTTTGGCAGTCATGGCTGAAATGTAGTATAGGAAAATAGTTATGAAGCAAATATATATAGTAATAATTTGGATAGTAGTAACCATCTAGGCATTTCTATAACATCTATTTTTCATTTCTATGGAAAAGGAGGTGTGTTTTCTCTAAGGAGGAAAGCTACTCATTTTAAACTCTCTCTCCCTGATAACAGTTAACAGTCGTGGAGCTAAATTACTAAATAACATACATGGATTACCTCAATCTCCATTTAAGCAAAGTTGGAACACAAAGTATGTTTTGGTGCTATAGAATAGGAAAAAAACTTTTCCTCTACTCAATTAGGTTCAGTGCCTGAGACTCCCAAATTAAACTGATAAAAGACACATTAACAGGAGAAAAGATTTATTTTATACACTTAATGCATGGTGGGGGCAGGGCTTCATAGAAAAGTGAAAACCCAAAGAAACTGTTAGGCTGAGGAGCCTATATACCATTTTAGCAAAGGATGATAAGTTGTGGATCATTGATTAGACAAAGGAAAAGGCGGTTTGGCTTTTAGAAGAAGGTAAATATGTGGGAGAAACTAATGAACGATAATGGTTTCCTTAATAAGATTTGTTTATGCAGCCTTAGCCTGGTGCTATCTAGTATGATGAAGATTGCTCTCCTCCTCCTGGTATGAGAGAGGGGAAGACGCCCTGCTATTAGAGGCGGGTGGAGGGAGGGTGAGAATTCTTCCTGTTTTTATTAATTGTTTTCAGTTCAAAATAATCCTTATGCCAAAATGGTTTATTTGGGGATGGCATATTCTGGTCCCCTTAGGTGCTCAAACTGCTTTTTAAGATAGCTTTTAATGTTGATTTCAATGACTTCTACTTCAGCTGTTTGTTCACACCCCAACCATGCTTTGCGATTTAGCACAAACATAAATAATATCCTTTACAGTCCTTAACATTACTCTCTTGCCCATTCCCTGCTGCCCACTCCCAGCTCTGTGTTCTAAAGGCACTGTGCCCATACCTTTCTCATAGCTTATATTCTAATTATGTATTTTTATCTTCCCTTCTAGATTGTGAGATCTTACTTTATTCATCATCATGTATTCAGGATTAACATAAATAGTGCCCTGTACCCTTAAGAAACACCATCCTAAGAATTTTACATGTATTACCTCATTTAATATTTCAACTACTGTATCAGGTAGGTTTTATTTTAAGTAGAGAGCAGTAATAACAGTTAACAGTTATGGAGCTAAACTACTGTGTGCCATGGATTATTATCTCACATAATCTTCAAAACCACTCTCATGAAGGGTATTAATAATTACTCTCATTTTACAGAAAAGGAAGTGTTTGTGTTTTAAGTAATCTGCTCAAGGTCATATAATTATTAAGTAGTGACTGAGGATTTGAATCTCAGTAGGCTACTGCAGAGCCCACATACTTAGCCATCATACCTAGCCTTTTCAAACTGTGGGTGGCAACCCCTGAAATCAATTTAGTGGGCTGCAATTAGCATTGTTTTATAATGAGATACACTAGAACAGCAACCAAAAAATCTGACTACTTCACATACCATTAAAGTGAATACTGTTTTATAAAACCTTTTATTTCCCGTCTATACAAATGACAAATGTGTGAATATAAATGCACATGTTGCAAAATATATTTCTCATCATGAGTCATCGTCAAAGTGTTTCAAAAACCACTGCAGTAAAACACATTGGGTTATAAATTTTAAAACAAGAAGTAGCAATGAGTCGAATTGACCAAAAGTATTTCCTTCAGCATGCCTGCCCTCTGGGATTCTGGTCATACTTCAAACCTCTGCGGAAAAAGAGAAGGCTCTGTCAGCTTCTCCATATTCCTACTGAATCTGACTGGGGCACAGAACACAGAAGACAGTTCATCAGCTTTCAGATGAGATCCAGCTGAAAAATGAGATCGTGATTTTCGCTCTATACTGGCAGGGCCCAGGATAACGAATGATACATTCATCACAAGGATAGCCTTAAGAGTAGAAGTTACTGGGAAGCAACATGAAGAACTTTTAAATTATTGATGCTGCCCAGAACAGAATGGGTTGCATTAGGAGAATTTTTCTGAAGAGTGGGCAGATCTTTGATGGGAGAAACTTAAGCATCCAACCGGATTAAAAGAGATGATCTCGAAGTTGTCTTGCAATCCTTGAGATTTTACAATTTGAATAAAATACACTGAAAAACATTTTAAATGACAGAGCCGTCTCTTATCTAATCAAATGAATTTCACCCTGCACACTGTTTTAACATTTCTCTGAAAATCCTTTTTGAAAACTTCCACGTTTGTTTTGGGTCCCCTTCTCCCCCGCCCGGATGCACATCTCAAGACTACTACTGAATGTTAACTCTCAAGTTCCAAAAAACAAGTCATACACTTTATTTGCTCTCGGTAGAACCTCCCACATCCGTTTGGAATTTCTTTGCTTAGATAAATCCTTGATTTAGTTGGATTTAATCTCTTCTCTGTCATCCTGATCCACATCCATTTCCCATATTCCCTAATTGGCTGACAGAAATACCTCCAGTGGAAACTGAAATAAAGCAAGTAACACGGAAACCTGTTTTCCTCCACCCAGGCACGTTCTTTCCAGCAAACACAGGGTCGAGCGCCCCCTGCAGGCGGAGATCGAAGGAAAATGGCTCCCTTAGCCGTAGCAACGGTTTCTGTGTACAGCGCGGCCCAGAGCGGCGGGGGTCAAGGGCCGGCCGGGAACCCGGAGCTCTACTGTCAACGCAACGGTCAGGGGGCACTTTAGGACCCCCTGAAATTGCTCCCCCCTCCCCGGCTTTGGTCTCCAGGACTGGTCGCCGCCGGCGGATCCTGGCAATCCCCGTGTTGCGACCCTGTCCCAACATCCGCTACCGTCCGCCACAGAAAACTAAAGCGCCCAGTTTCTTCATTCCATAACCGACTCCCTCAGTCGAGTCCGACCGTGCATTTGCTTCTCGGGGCCCGCCTTTCACCCCAGCTCCCGAAGGCAACTGCGATAGCAGATGTAATTTACTCCAGGCCAGCAGGTACTCACCTGGTTCCCAGACCCCGCGCCGCGCTGAGGATGCGACCGCCGCACAATTTACCACCGACTCCGCAAGTGCGGAGATGGGGGCGTGTCGCCCCGCCTGAGCCCCCACGCGCGGAAGGCGGACCGCCGGGGGCGGGACTAGAGCCTCTGCGGATGATTGGCCGGCCCTCGACCTGCTACCTCGCGGATAGGCCTTACAGCCCAGCCTCTCCCGCACAGAGGACCATTAGGCGAGAAATGAGTCCTAGTGGGAGAGTTCCCTTTCTCCTTTGCGTTCGTTTTCGATCGAGTTAAAAAACCGTTACTGTTCTGGATTGTTGTACTACCCACAAGATAAATTGATAACTACTCCTACTTAATTATAGAAATATAATTAAACGTTCAGAATATCTACAATGCAACCCAGACTTCGCTCCTTCCCTTTACATAAGAATCAATGAAAGACAAGATTCCCTCTTCCTTCGTATGCCTTCAAATCTTCTGAGTACAGGTTATGAGACACCGTAGTGAGTACTGGGATACAAAGGCAAATAAGACATAATACAATCCAGATGAATAAAACAGTAGAGATAGTTTGGGGGGGGTGTATTTTACTTTTATAATTTCAGATTGTCTGCTAAATAATAGGAACTCAATAATGTATTTCCCTTCCCTTTGCACTTAAATTAGATCTAGTCCTTTAGCAGGCACTAAAAGTGGTAAAAACACTGATGGTGGTAAAAATTCTGCTGAAAATATGGCTGACTATATTTTTATTATTATTATGCTAAATTTGCACGTTTATAGGCACAGATTTGAACTTTAGTGTAATCCTTAGTTTCCTTTATTAAATTGTCATGGAAACAGCATCACATGCCCCAGGCCATGTTAAGTCACTCCACACCTCATTCCAGCCAGCACACTTCACTCAAAACTATGTCCTAGGTTTAATACACTGACCACTGTAAGGACATCATTTTACTTCCCCAGCATTGGAGGAAATCCTTCAAATATTTGAGGAAATGGTTGTAATTCCACATGCTCTGTAATTTTCTTTTCATTCACACTTAATATTTTCTTCTGGTTATAATTATGTATATATACGTTTATGCATAATTAAAAAGTAGGATAAAAAGCAACTTGAAGGGAATAGACTATGTGGGCATATTAAAATTATCACTATCATGTTCAAAGAGGTAAGACATTGCATCCCAGAAACAAGGATAGGTATATATTTTAGTTTTTCTTTGAATGTATACATTCCAATACACATTCAAATATACAAAGAAAAACTAATAAGCTTGTAGAAATTAAAATTACACCAGAAATGAAAATTCCAATAGATGGATTAGAAAGTAAAATTAAAGGAAACTTTCAAAGAGCAAAGGGAAAAAAAAAGGAAAAGGAAAGGTGAGAAAGGTCAATGAAGTTTAATGTTAGATTTTTTTTTTTTTAAAGATCTGGAGAAAAGAGAATATTGAGGGTAGGAAGTTATTAAACATTTCAAGAAGTGTCACCTGTATGGCTCGGTTGGTTGAGTGTCCAACTTTTGGTTTCAGCGCAGGTGATCTCATGTGTCCTGAGATCCTGCCCTGCATAGGGCTCTCTGCTCAGCCAGCAGTCCGCTTGTAGATTCTCTCTTTCTGCTCCTCCCCCCAGTTGCACACTCGTGCACTCACTCACTCTCTCAAATCTTAAACAAAAAACAATTAAAGAAAATTTCCCACAACCGAAGAGCTTGACTTTCCAGATTCAAAGGACCCACTGAGTGCCCAGAACAGGGGAAAACAGCCCCATGCTAAGGCACATATTGTAAAATTTCAGTACACTGGCAAAGAAAATGCTACGTTTCCAGATAAAAAATGAAAAATTAGGAATAAGAATAGTTTTGGACTTCTCAACAATACAGGGGCAGGGGATGGGGGCACCTGGGTGGCTCAGGTCATGATCAAGCCCCACATCAGGCTCCCTGCTCAGTGGGGAGTCTGCTCCCTCCCCACCCCCATTCATGCACTCGAGCATGTGCTCTCTCAAATAAATAAAATCTTTAAAAAAAAAATACTGGAAGCTAGAAGACTATAAAACAATCCTTCAAAATTTTGATGCTGGCTAAGAACAACACAAAAGGTCATTTCAGGCAGAGAGAACAGCATGAGAAACGCACAGGTAAGAAAGAAATAAGCACTGTTGCCTGCTTAAAGCACTGCAAACATCTCCTTAGAACCGAAAGATTGAGAGGTGGGTTGAAGTGGTGACTGAGATAGAAAAGGAGTCATATTATCAGGAACCAAATGTACTATCCTAAGACTTTTGACTTTACCAAAATGGGGAGCCACTGAGGATTTTCAGCAGGACAGTGCCATGAAATCTGTATTTCAGAAAGAGCAACCGGAGGAGAATGGAGATAACAAGGCTGGTAGCTGGGAGACTAATCTTGAAACTAAAAAAATCATGTGTGGAAAATAATACTCATAGCAATGGTGATAATAATAAACACTGATTAGGCTAAGAGGTTTTACGGATTCATTTTATTTTGTAACTAACCTGTGAGGTAGGTGCTATTATTTCATGCCTACCTTACAAATGGCGAAAGTGAACCCTAGTGAAGTCACACTGTTAACAGAGGACACGGTGGATATTTGAACCCAAAACCTTTCACCAAAGTCCATACTGCTTACTGAGCTCTTAAATACTAACCAATCCATCAATAAGTCCCATTAGCTCAAATGCTATCTTACAACCAGCCACTTCTTAGACCCTCCACGGCTACCACTCTGGTCTGCCATCATCATTATCCTGAACTACATTACAGGTGGTCCTTCACTGGCTTCCCCATCCATCACCCATGCCTACATTATCCATTCTCACAGAACAGCACAAGTAACGTTACTCTCCTGTTTACTCCCATCATGAGACCATAAAATAAGCAGGCCTCTGACTACCTCAAAGTTTGAGTCGCATGGGCTTCATTCTGAAGTGAGAACAAGGCAAACTTACTTTCCACCCCTGAGACATTACACTGGCTGTTTCCTCAATTTCAGGAATTATCCTTCCCCTTGTCTTACTATGTCAGGTTCCTTCTCATCCTTCAGCCCTCTGCTCAAATAACCACTCCCTCTTGACTAATTTTCTAGGAGGGGTGGAGACGTCCATGTATTTATATATGTGAGGAGGCAACTTGTTTTTACATCTTCTCAGTTTACACTTTCTCACCTTATATAATTTAGTCTCCTTTAAGACTGGTTTTTTTTGTTTTTTTGGTTTTTGTTTTGTTTTGTTTTTTTGGAGAGACAGACAGATACAGTAGAGGGTGGAGGTGTGCAGAAGGAGAAAGAACCCTCATCTCAAGGTCATGAACCTGGGTTCATGACCTGAGCCAAAATCAAGAGTCCAACGCTTAACTGACTGAGCCACCAAGAAGCCCTAAGACTGGCCATTTCTGATTTCATCTACTATTTTTACATTTTTCACAACTTGAATCTCTGAAGATAACTTCAGAGCCTCAAAGCACCGTATTGACCATGATATATTCCTCCACTTTGACAATGAAGCTGAAGTTAAAAGAAATGAATTGGCTACTCACTGAGTAGCAGGGCTGGATTTGGATGTTTCCATGCTCTTCTCACGGACATGCATGTTCATAGTCATTGGTAAGCAGTTTAAGTAGGGGACAAGTTATGTGTTAACTTTAAGCTCAGATTTACTGATATTTATATTTATAGAACACTATTTGAAAGTCTTTTTTTTTAAGATTTATTTTTATTTTTGAGAGTGTGTGCTGATGTGAGGGGCAGAGGGAGAGGGAAAAAGTCTCTGTGCTCAGTACAGAGCCTGACATGAGGCTTGATCCCACGACCCTGAGATCAAGACCTGAGCTGAAACTGAGTCGGAAGCTTAACTGACTATGCCACCCAGGCACCCCAAAACAATCTTTTAAAGCAAGTTTATATCTATTTTACCTTTTTTTTCTTAAACTGTCCAGGTAGGCAAAAGGGAAAATGACTTCCATTTTTATAGATGAAAGGGACACAAAGAGGTGACCGGTTGAAATGCTGGTCTTGAGTTCCAATGGTAATACTTTTTCCATTAAACCACTGTCTAGTTAACCAAATAATAATATTCAATTAGGGGCGCCTGGGTGGCTCAGTCATTAAGTGTCTGCCTTCGGCTCAGGGCGTGATCCCAGAGTACTGGGATGGAGCTCCGCATCAGGCTCCTCCACTGGGAGCCTGCTTCTTCCTCTCCCACTCCCCCTGCCTGTGTTCCCTCTCTCGCTGGCTGTCTCTCTCTGTCAAATAAATAAATAAAATCTTAAAAAAATAAATAAATAATATTCAATTAAACCAATGATACGTAAAAGACCTGTGAGAAAATCAAAAGAGCTAAGAGCAACATATCGGAAGTGTTAGGGTTTGTTTAGGGGACTGTCATGAGATATTTATTGGACTCTTTTATCTGAAAAAGACAAGGTTAAGAAGGAACATAGCAGAATTACAAAATTATGGAAGGTATGGCTAAAAGAAAACCTGGACCTAGGAAGCACTCTTTAAAAATCTGAGCATGGTGGTACTTTGTATAGCACATAAAAAATTTATAGAACTTGTATTCAAGGATGGTAACAGAAATACAGGTTTTTTTTAAAATGGCACAGTTAATTTTTTGAATGTCAGAGACACACATAGCTATTAGTGAAGATGGAATATAGCTAATCTTCAAAATGAACATCAGATGACATCCCATAATGATGGAATCCTGGAACAGATGGGAGTATCCCAGGTATCCATATCCCTAAGATCAAGGCAAAAGTTTTTAAACATTTATTCATAGGTCAGTGTAAACCAGTCCCTATTGTTTTTTTTATATCCTGAAAGCAGAATTTTTTACCTTAATGATTATACCTCAGAAACTACACCTGCCTTAATAACCTGCTTCATCCACTTTACACAGGGTTGTTTTGCCTTACAGATGCAACCATTAAAGTTTCTTTTCTCTCACCCAAGATTTAAAATATAAACAAGTGTTATATACAAATACAGAAGGCCTACATCAAGTAAAAATGAAAAGTCTAACTCAAAATGATGCATGCATGCTAAGTACACTGGTATACTCAATATAAAATAATGCTGGAGGGTAAACAAAGTTGGGGATGTACAACTGTGGTTTCCAAGGAACTTACTTAATCAGACCTTCACAGGGCCCTAGAAAACTTCATTTTTAACAAGGACCCCAAAAGATTCTAGGCCTTAAATAAAAGTGTGGTTTAGGGAAGCACTTTAAACTTTCACTCTGTGTCAGATTACATATTCAATAAAAGTAAATTATAAATCATGTAATTGAAGAAAAAACTTTTCTTTATAGAAACTATTAATAGCGATCTAAATACAAGATGGATTTTAAAATGAAATGTTATTTGTATTCATAAAGATATATACACTAATCAAAAGCTATACAACATTAACAGCAAATCCAAGTACAAACGAAGATAATCCTCTGAATTCCATGGTTCATCGAGCATCAAAAACCACCACTGTATTAAAATGAGTTAAGGACAAAAACATATTTAAAAATTACATGCAAGATTTAACACTTCCAAGTCACTTTCTCTTTGCAATAAACTACTTAATCTAAAATGAACAAAAGAATGGAACTCAGTATTTACTATGACAATTGGAAATGAACTAAAGAAAAAAAAAAGATTTCAATTTTTATTAGTTCCCTTTCCATGATACAAAAGACTAATGCACCAAAAAACACTAAAGCAATGTTAGCAAGATAACATACTGGTTTAAAAAATATTGTAATTGCATTATTAGTTACCACTTAACAGTGTACTTTCGGTCTTTTGGCTAATTTATAAGCCTCACTTTTTCCATTAGGAAGCATTCATACACAGTATTTGTATTTCTCCTTGTATAATTTAGTTTGTCCATAAACTCAAACTCAAGAAGGAGTATAAGTAAAATAAGTTAAATACCGATCTTGAAAAACTGACTTATGAGAACTAAAATCAACTAGTATTTAGATATTTAGTATATGTCTCTACACTGGATTTTTATTATGAAAATAAGCCCCTTTTTTGGTAAGCAGTCTAAAAGTTATTATGTTTTTTTTTTACCAGAAATCAATCTTTGACTAACAACCCAAGCATTATTCTTCACTTCCACTTACTTCATATTTACCAAGTTAAAAGGATACATCTTTTAGTCCTTTTCTTGTACATTATTCTGTATCCACATTCTCTGCATCTGATTGGATCCCTGGATTTTATTTCATTTTCTGTGTGACATTCTAAAAAAGAAAGCATGTATATTCAATGTCTAAAGGGAAAATAGGACAGACAAGCAAATTACCTTAACTGGGTTTTTCACCCAAAGCAATAAAATGTACTCAATTTCAAAGAGTATGGTGCTATGACCATGCTGAAAAGAAAACCACAGGCCCCAAACGGCCTCACTTAGGTTAAAGACTCCAAGTCAGTAAACCCAGTAAACCAAGATTTAACACTTAACCTAACTGCAGTTTCAACCATGCAGAAATGTAACCTCTGATCAATCAACATGGGAACTTCCCTGTCAGCATTAGGAAATCTACTGCTTTTTGGTTCCTCTTAGGCGACTTAATATATTAGCCTAAAAAAAAAAAAAAGAAAGAGAAAGGCGACCTTACCTAAGACAATGGATTCTTCCTAATAATTTCCTTTTTTTCCATTCCTCTCTACCTTTAAAAAACCTTCCTTTTCTGTACCCTTTGGAGCTCCCATCTACTTGCTAGACAGGATACTGCCTGATTCATAAATCCATTAATAAAGCCTATTACACCTTTAAAATGTACTCAGTTGAACTTTTATTTTTTAACAATATACTAAGGAGGAAAGAAAAGAGTTATGAACAGCACATTTTTCTCTCTTTTTTTAAAGATTTTATTTATTTGACAGAGAGAGAGACAGCGACAGAGGGAACACAAGCAGGGAGAGTGGGAGAGGGAGAAGCAGGCTTCCTGCTGAGCTGGGAGCCCGATGAGGGGCTCAATCCCAGGATACTGGGATCACGACCCAGGCCAAAGGCAGACGCTTAAGGACTGAGCCACCCAGGTGCCCCAGAAAATGAATTCTTAATGAGAGTTTGTTTTTTGTTTTTGTTTTTTCTACAGTTGCTTGTATTCTGCTTTGTAACTTTAAAGATGAGAGACTCATTTAAGACAAAGTTAAATGTAATTATTTCAAAACGCAGAAGTAAAACACTCCTACTTTACGTAAGTTCTACTCTTACCTCCGCAGATATATATCATCGGCTGTTGCTTTGGGGGTTGAACGTCCTTCTGGGTGTCCATGGATAGTCCCTGAAATCACAGACTCAAATATTGAATATCTCAAAAGGGCGCCTCACAAATCCAACCATTTTTGGCCTCATTTTTCTCAGGAAAACCTAAAAAAGTCCCAATTCCTAACCGTACTTTTTAAAACCCTATGGGTAGACCTAAAGGACGAAACAAAAACACAACGTATTGCGCACTTACCCCCAAACTGGACACAACAACATTTTACAGATATTATTTCATTATAATCTTTACAACAATGCTAGCAGGTACTACCCTTACTTTACAGATGAAGCAACCCAGCCTTGTAGAAGTCTATTTGCGCAGGGTTATTCGGCTATTAAGAGGTAGGGGCACTGGGATCTGACGGCAGAGCTGCGTTCCCATTTATCACAAGTCCTACTTTTCCAAAATTCAGCAGAAGGCAATAAATTATATCCCTCAACAAGGGAACATGCGAACCGAAAATAAGGGGAGAATAACCCCCAAAAGCCAAACAGCTAAACTGAGAGAACCGGGCAAAGGATTAACACCATCCACTCAATCCCCACCTTTTCCCAATTCTAACCCCATACCGGACCTTCTTCACCTTCAAGGTCTTACCAGTTTGGGTCCAAATACCCACCTCTAGATACAACCAGACAATTCCCTACTCACGTAGCCCGGAGAAACCGCGTACTCTGAAGTTGGAGGCAGAGTCCGGCTCCTCGTTGTGTCGCAGCCAACTTCCGGCGCTAGCATATGACGCATGTAGTCCCCGCCTCTTCGGCCCCGGGGCGAGGCCGAGGAACCCGGATTGTACACAGGCGGTAAAGCCGGGGATTTTGTATGTTAGAGTCTGTGGAGAATTCGTGTTTCGCCCCAGTGTATTTCATTTTTCAGGATAGCAAAGCATTTCAATAGTTACTCAAATCGAAGGGAGTCTGCTTCTCAGACTAATGAAGTCAGTAGAAAGTAAACTATTTTCCAGGAGTGCTGAGGGTTAGAAGAGAAAGCGAAATGACAAGTGCCCCTGGAATCCTAGGCTAACCGTTACTCGGAGGAACACAGAAGCAGCGATTTTTCAAATTATGTTTTTCCAGTTGTTTGATACCTGTGCTGGGCCAGTGGAGCAGCCGCCCCCTATCCTTTGCGTAATTTCATTTTTGCTTTTGGAAACTTTCGTAGGCTCCCCTCGTCCCTCTGACCACTCCTTTTACTCGTTTTAAAGCAAAGGCTGGGGGCGCCTGGGTGGTGCAGTTGGTTAAGTTTCCAGGGGTTGGTTTCTGCTCAGATCCTGATCTCAGGGTGCTGGAATCGAGCCCTGCGTCAGGCTCTGCATTCAGTGTGGAGTCTGAGATTCTCTTTCTACCCCTCTCCCTCTGTCCCTCTCATTCGTGCTCTCTCTCTCTAAAACAAATTAAAAAAAAAAAAAAAAAAAAAAAGCAAAGGCGGTATGAAGGCAGCTGCGTCAATTAATTCCACTTAAAACTAAGAGATATTGATAGCAGTAACTACCCATTGATTGACCTTCCTTCCATCGTATGTATTCCTCCTTAGATGAAACAAAACGGTCCGCGCAGTGGAGGTGTGCTTTTTGAAAGATCAAACTCAGTGAGATTAATAGCAATTGGGTTCACAACATTTACATTCGTTTGCTTCTTTCATAGCAGGTTTTCACTTAGAAGGAGGAAGAAGAAAATAAAGTAATTAAAATTTAGAAAATAGTTGTTAATAGTGATTACAGTTAAGCAGAGAAACAGGTTTCTTCCTCCCCAACGTGCACTATGTCCTTGATTTCTTATTAACAGAATATACTGCTTTCCATCCAGCAACTTGAGAACTTTGAGCTTCACCTTTCACTTCCAGAAGGAGTTCAAACTCATTGCACCTCTATGGACCAGGTTGGGAGATTTCACTTGATCCTCCCAGTCTTCCTGGCTGCCAATTTTTTAATTTTGGGGGAAACATAATGGATTTTCTTGCTTCTTCCTCCACAGACAGGCCTACACACAGTATAAATATTTGACCATTAGCTCTCTTACAAAGTACCTCTCCTGTCAACCAAAAAGAGGGTAATGCAATAGAACAGCCAAAATAGGCTTTCCTACAAGAATTACTAGATAAGACTATTGTTATAGGCGAAAGATGATGGAGGGGCGCCTGGGTGGCTCAGTTGGTTAAGCGTCTGCCTTCAGCTCAAGTCATGATCCCACCCACCTGCGATGGAGCCCCACATCAGGCTCCCTGCTCACCCAGGGAGCTTGCTTCTCCCTTTCTCTCTGCCTGCCACTCCCCCTGCTTGTGCTCTCTCTGCCAAATAAGTAAAATCCTTAAAAAAGAGAGAGAGAGAGAAAGATGATGGAGTGATCCAGAAAGTGTAACTTTATTTATTTTTTTTTAAGATTTTATTTATTTATTTGACAGAGATAGAGACAGCCAGCGAGAGAGGGAACACAAGCAGGGGGAGTGGGAGAAGCAGGCTCATAGCGGAGGAGCCTGATGTGGGGCTTGATCCCACAACGCCGGGATCACGCCCTGAGCCGAAGGCAGACGCTTAACTGCTGCACCACCCAGGAGCCCCCAGAAAGTGTAACTTTAATCATTGCACACTTTACTGGATTCTGACTCTCCAGTTGAGGTATTAAGATGATTCTGGCACATAACACAGTCTATGGAGATCAGAATGGATCAGCACATGTAGAATAGAAATGGGTCTTGGGACGCTGTGGTGTGGTAGAGGGGTTAGAAGTGGTATCAAAGAGATACAGATTTTCAACAAGAGTCCATGTTTCCTATCAGCAGGAACCAATAGTTTTAAGATCACTATGGAGCATGGTCAGTGTAAACTATTATCATTGGTAACAGCTAACTTTTCTTGAGTACTTACCATGTGCAGATATCACTGCATTGCCCTCTCCTAATAAGGGCAGATGTCTTGTTATCTTGGATACTTGTGCTTTTAATTCCTTAAAATATGATTATGGAGATGCAAGTTGCTATTTTCCTCCCTGAATCTCTGTTTTTCATTTTCCTTGACCTTATTCTTTTAAGTATATCTGCATAGCTTGAGACACGGTGATTGGAAAAGTCTTTCATTCTGTTTTGCTGGATGGTCCTCAAAAGAAGAATTAGATCCTGAGGAAAACAGATGGGTTTTAGAATTCTGAGGTCAGTAATGGGATGACATCCAATCCAGAAAAGGAAGCAAAAGGGCTGAAGACCGTGGTGGGTAAAGAATAGGAAAATATAGCTCAGTGATTTGTATTTGGGGTATATGAGTAAAGCCAGGACAAGCGTAACTAGGTTCCTTTTTGCCCTTTTTTTGGGGGGGGAAGAGTAAAAATTATTCTTTAAATGATAGAAGAGAGTTATACTTTTCTGCTCTTCAGTCATAATAAAATATCTAAAGAAAAATAAATTAACTAGAGAAAGAGAAAAGAGCAATGTTTAAATGGCGTTTGGGATTGTGTGGATTTTTTTAAACCATAGGCAAAATTCCCTGCCCTGTTTCCATTATAGTGGGAGTGAGGCTAAGACATTAAACAAGATAAGTAAGTAATATGGTATTTTCATTTTTAAATTATTTTTTCTAAATATTTTATTTATTTATTTGTCAGAAAGGGAGAGCACAAGCAGGGGGAGCAGCAGGCAGAAGGAGAAGCAGACTCCCCAATGAGCAAGGAGTCTGAGGACTTGATCCTCGGACCCTGGGATCATGACCTGAGCTGAAGGCAGATGCTTAACCAACTGAGCCACCCAGGTGTCCCAGTAATATGACATTTTAGAAAGTGATAAACTACATGGAGAAAATTCAGCAGAGGAGGATTGCAAATGCTATGGTGGGGGAAGGGCAAAATGGCTGTAATAG
>NW_024427107.1:44850557-44915194 GCF_017311325.1 Ursus maritimus | reverse complement strand
ATAGTTGTTAATAGTGATTACAGTTAAGCAGAGAAACAGGTTTCTTCCTCCCCAACGTGCACTATGTCCTTGATTTCTTATTAACAGAATATACTGCTTTCCATCCAGCAACTTGAGAACTTTGAGCTTCACCTTTCACTTCCAGAAGGAGTTCAAACTCATTGCACCTCTATGGACCAGGTTGGGAGATTTCACTTGATCCTCCCAGTCTTCCTGGCTGCCAATTTTTTAATTTTGGGGGAAACATAATGGATTTTCTTGCTTCTTCCTCCACAGACAGGCCTACACACAGTATAAATATTTGACCATTAGCTCTCTTACAAAGTACCTCTCCTGTCAACCAAAAAGAGGGTAATGCAATAGAACAGCCAAAATAGGCTTTCCTACAAGAATTACTAGATAAGACTATTGTTATAGGCGAAAGATGATGGAGGGGCGCCTGGGTGGCTCAGTTGGTTAAGCGTCTGCCTTCAGCTCAAGTCATGATCCCACCCACCTGCGATGGAGCCCCACATCAGGCTCCCTGCTCACCCAGGGAGCTTGCTTCTCCCTTTCTCTCTGCCTGCCACTCCCCCTGCTTGTGCTCTCTCTGCCAAATAAGTAAAATCCTTAAAAAAGAGAGAGAGAGAGAAAGATGATGGAGTGATCCAGAAAGTGTAACTTTATTTATTTTTTTTTAAGATTTTATTTATTTATTTGACAGAGATAGAGACAGCCAGCGAGAGAGGGAACACAAGCAGGGGGAGTGGGAGAAGCAGGCTCATAGCGGAGGAGCCTGATGTGGGGCTTGATCCCACAACGCCGGGATCACGCCCTGAGCCGAAGGCAGACGCTTAACTGCTGCACCACCCAGGAGCCCCCAGAAAGTGTAACTTTAATCATTGCACACTTTACTGGATTCTGACTCTCCAGTTGAGGTATTAAGATGATTCTGGCACATAACACAGTCTATGGAGATCAGAATGGATCAGCACATGTAGAATAGAAATGGGTCTTGGGACGCTGTGGTGTGGTAGAGGGGTTAGAAGTGGTATCAAAGAGATACAGATTTTCAACAAGAGTCCATGTTTCCTATCAGCAGGAACCAATAGTTTTAAGATCACTATGGAGCATGGTCAGTGTAAACTATTATCATTGGTAACAGCTAACTTTTCTTGAGTACTTACCATGTGCAGATATCACTGCATTGCCCTCTCCTAATAAGGGCAGATGTCTTGTTATCTTGGATACTTGTGCTTTTAATTCCTTAAAATATGATTATGGAGATGCAAGTTGCTATTTTCCTCCCTGAATCTCTGTTTTTCATTTTCCTTGACCTTATTCTTTTAAGTATATCTGCATAGCTTGAGACACGGTGATTGGAAAAGTCTTTCATTCTGTTTTGCTGGATGGTCCTCAAAAGAAGAATTAGATCCTGAGGAAAACAGATGGGTTTTAGAATTCTGAGGTCAGTAATGGGATGACATCCAATCCAGAAAAGGAAGCAAAAGGGCTGAAGACCGTGGTGGGTAAAGAATAGGAAAATATAGCTCAGTGATTTGTATTTGGGGTATATGAGTAAAGCCAGGACAAGCGTAACTAGGTTCCTTTTTGCCCTTTTTTTGGGGGGGGAAGAGTAAAAATTATTCTTTAAATGATAGAAGAGAGTTATACTTTTCTGCTCTTCAGTCATAATAAAATATCTAAAGAAAAATAAATTAACTAGAGAAAGAGAAAAGAGCAATGTTTAAATGGCGTTTGGGATTGTGTGGATTTTTTTAAACCATAGGCAAAATTCCCTGCCCTGTTTCCATTATAGTGGGAGTGAGGCTAAGACATTAAACAAGATAAGTAAGTAATATGGTATTTTCATTTTTAAATTATTTTTTCTAAATATTTTATTTATTTATTTGTCAGAAAGGGAGAGCACAAGCAGGGGGAGCAGCAGGCAGAAGGAGAAGCAGACTCCCCAATGAGCAAGGAGTCTGAGGACTTGATCCTCGGACCCTGGGATCATGACCTGAGCTGAAGGCAGATGCTTAACCAACTGAGCCACCCAGGTGTCCCAGTAATATGACATTTTAGAAAGTGATAAACTACATGGAGAAAATTCAGCAGAGGAGGATTGCAAATGCTATGGTGGGGGAAGGGCAAAATGGCTGTAATAGAGATTTGTTTGAAGAGCTAGAGAGGGCACTAGTCACTCTATCTGGGTACGTATGGGTGTCTTCAGAGAGGTGCTATCTTGAAGCATGGGATTCACCAATTCCTTACCTTAAGTCCTACAGGTACCTGGAACTTAACAACCTTATACTAAATTCATCTTATTTTCTTCCAAACCTGTCCTCTGTGCTTCCTCGACCCCTGCCCCAGGCACTTGATTCTGCTAACTGAATATGTTGAGCCCAGGTTCTTCTCCAGCTCCCCTGGCTTCCAGAGTCATGCAGTAGCTTCCTGAGTGGTCTCCTTGCAACCGCCCTCACCTCTTTTCCTTCTGTTCTCCATTCTGCCACTAGAGTGATCTTTTTAAATAAAAATGCTCTGTAATGCCTAGAGGATCAGCTTCAGACTCTCAAATGCATCCAAAATTTTCCATGACTTGGCTTCTTCCCCTTCTCAAGAATTTTCTTTGCCCTTTCCTCAAATAAATCTGAGTTTCTAGCTATAACAAACTATTTACAATTTGCCCAACTGTTCCAAGTTTCTTGCTCTTGCACATTTTGAGATTGAAATCACCTGTTGTCTGACTTTTAAATTGCCATCTGTCCCTCAAAATCCACCTCAAGTCATGGTCTCTGTAGAGTTCGTTCCACTCCTTCTTCTCCCTTAGGGTTAGTTGATCCTCTTTCCTTTGTACCCCTACTCTTCCTCTATTACAGCACTTGTGAGCCCTTAAGGCCATAACTGTGCTGTACTCATCTTTGTCTTCCCAGTACCTAGCCTAGAGACTGGCAGAACTTAATAAGTGTTAGTGAGTTTGATTTTGGATATATTTCATTTTGGATAACTAAAGGGCATCCAGACAGAGAAATAAATGTCCAGTTGGAGGAGAGTGGTGGCAGCTATTATTGGCTTAAAAGTAATGGGTGAGATTCTGCACAAGAATTATGTAAGCACATAATGGTACAGTTTAAAAAAAATGCTGGGGGGAGGAGGTCTCACTTAGGGATAAGGCAGAGAAAAAGAAGCCAGATAAAGGAGACAAGGAGGGAGCTGCCAAGAGCAGAAGGATGGAGCCTGACATAGAACAGGTGTCCGGTGAATAATATAAAACATCCCGTCTAGCATAATCGAGCAATCTTGTGTAGAGATGCTGTAACCAAGTTAGTCATACCTTTCAGACCTCATCCTGTGTATATCTATACTGCTAAAAGGCGTCATTCCGTTTGTAACCTGCTTTTGATACCTATCTCAGGAAACATTTTCAAGTGAATATGCACCTCCATTACTTTTAATGGCATCTCACTGTAGGACTTAGTGGCCTTTCTACATAATGCTTCCCAAGGTGAGAATGGGGAGAGGCAGAGCCCGTGAAGTTAGGAAGCCGGCTGAGTTTTGGGTGGGGGGGGTGGAAGGGTGGGAAAGGGCGGACGAGACCACCTCGGGGAAGCCTGAGCCGGGGCCTGCGAGTCGCGGGGCTGCCGGCGGGGGCGCAGCGGAGGCGGAGGAAGGGGCGGCGCGGGGCGGGGCGGCGCGTAGCGGTTACTCGAGGCGGGCAGTTCAAACCGAAGGAGGGAAAGGCGGCGGCCCCACGCGAACGTGGCGTGGGGGTTGCCATAGCCAGGCATCCCTGGGGGCGAGGCGGTGGCTCCTGCCCGGCGATCCCAGCGGCGGCTGCCTGTCTTCCCTCCCGCCTGGCCCCGCGGCCGGGTCGGTGCGGGCGCGCCTCGGTCTCCAGGTGGGCGGGAGTGGGGGGCCCAGGTGTGTGCCGGCTAGCGGGCCTCCGGGCGTCCCCGGGCCCGGAGCCCACTTTGCTTTCCAGGTGCTGGGACTAGAAAGGCGCCCCGAAGCTGAGCTCTTGCCCGCTCGCTCAGCGCCAGGTGACGCCCACCTACCCTCCGCCTTCCGGTGGCGTTCTGGGCCCCGGGCCCTGGCGGCGGAGCGGAGGCGGCCCCCGTTCCCCCCGCCAGCTTGGCCTTGGGAAGGTCCAGGAGCGACGGTCGGGGCCAAAAGACGCCCTGGTGAGACCGTTAACCACCAACTTGGGGGAGTAAATGACAGCGCTGCGGCTTACACTGCATTTTCAGAAACCTGAATTTGGGAAGGTTCCTCAGTTCCCAGGCTAGCCGGAGAGAACAAGGATATTGAAATTGCCATTATCTGGAGAGCTGAAAGAAATTCAAAATGATTTAGGCCTTTTCATATGTTAGGAATAATCCCTGCAGCATGTACTTTATGTACCCTTCAAATCTTAGCATCCCTCGTGCTGCTGCACGTTTCAATTGTCCAAACTAAAGTTTTTAATTGGTAATACTTTGGCATGAGTTTTAAAGGCAAAGTGAAAGATTTTCTTGTTTGGAAGATCGCATAACTGACATCTAAGAGCTCAAGATATACTGATGGTAAGATTTTCCGCTTTAACAAATGAAAATTTGGTTTTAATATAGTTAAATAGTATTTTATTCTCTAACTTAAGTGTTTTTAAATTGAATTATAGTTGACATACAATATTGTATTAGTTTCAGGTGAACAATATAGTGATTCTATATTTTTATACATCATGAAATGATCACCTTGATAGGTCTAGTTATTATGCCACTATAAAAAGTTACTACAATATTATTCATTGTATTCCCTATGGTGTATATTACATTCCCATGGCTTATTTATTTTATAATTGGAAGCTTGTACCTCTAATTCCCTTTGCTTATTTTGACCACCCTTTACCCCCACCCTCTCTGGCAACTTCAGATTTGTTCTCTGTATCTTGAGTCTGTTTCTGTTCTGTTTGTTTTGTTTCTTAGATTCCACAATAAGTGAAATCATATGGTATTTGTTTTTGTCTAACTTATGTCACTTAGCATAATACCCCATGAGTCCATCCATGTTGTCACAAATGGCAAGATTTCATTCTTTTCTATGGCAGAGTAATATTTCATTGCATACATGTACCGCATTTTTATCAGTTCATCTATCAGTGGACACTTAGGTTGCTTGCATATCTTGACTACTGTAAATAATGCTGCAATGAACATAGAAGTACATGTATCTTTTCAAATTAGTGTTTTCATTTTCTTTGAATAAATACCCAGAAGTGGAATTGCTGGATCGTGTGATAGTTCTATTTTTAATTTTTAAGGAGCCTCCATACTGTTTTCCACAGTGGCTACACCAGTTTGCATTCTCACCAGCAGTGTGTGAAGATTCCCTTTTCTCCACATCCTTGCCAATGTTTTCTTTTTTGAGGGCACATAGAGATGTGTTCTCAACGCTCAGAAGCCTGGTTTAAAAAAATGAGCATCAAGGAGGCTCGTTTGATTATCTAGTGAACTGTTGAATCAGTAAAATTAAGTAAGTCAATGGGCATTTCAAAATTTTGCATGAGTCTTTTTAACTGATTTAAAAATTAAGTTTTGAAGAACCAAGTTTTGTTTGAGACCAACCTCTTGAAATAGTAGAAAGATGGACATGATGACAACAGAGAAAGCACATTGGAGGCAACTTCAGATGGGTAGATGAACAGAAAAAAATTAGTTTTTTGATTATATGTTTATATCAAGTGGCCTATGGGTGGTAGGGGAAGAGGACATCTGCATCCCCATTTTGTTTCTAACAAATTGTCTGTTTCCCAAATTCTAGCATGGTGAGACACCTAGTGGTAAGGGAGAACATATATTTGCTCTAAAATTTTGGAAGGATTCATTGACCTAATTTTAACTTACTTTATAGAATGATTCTCGGGGGGGGGGAATATTCATGGGTGGAGGTGTAATTTGAAAGCTCATTATATGTCATTAACTTAATATTTTGAAAACAAAATTGTCTTAAAGTATAATACAAGTTATAGAAAGCAAAGTTTGATTATCTTGGCTGGTAAGCATGTACAGAAGAGAGCAGTCATTCTTACGATCTGTGGGGATCTAGATCAGAAGAGAAGATGCATGAGATTTACCAAAATTGAATATAGGTTTAAAAGGTTGAGAAACACTTAGATATTTTGCCCATGATCAATTTACCATAAAGAAACTTTTGTTTTGTGGTTGGAGTAGCAATTTGTTGTTGTTGTTGTTTTTAAAAACTCGTTTACTTAGGTACTTAACTGGTAGGCAACCTAGGCATAAATATATTACTTTGCCATTATAGTCAACTAAAATATACTTTCCCAGGATCTTTCAATAGAGAAAAATCATGCATTTGGTCTGGAGAAAACTTTGAAAGAATGACAGTTTTCTTAGTTTCCTTTGAATAATCTGGAGAAATGTCAGAAACTCTGATAATTTTCTTCCCTTCACACCCTTTGAGTAAAGATTTGAGTTTCTAAAAAGAAGGAATGTGATAATACTGTTAGGAAAAGGCTAATGAGTAAAGTATTTCCTAGTGTCATTCCTTACAAATATAATTACTGAATAATTCATTAAGTAATTACAAAGTAATTAACTTGAATTCTGTACTTGTAATTTCAAGAATATCATAAAGGGTGAGTTTCCCACAAATAGTTGTCTGTTATCTGTGAATTCAAGCCTGCAACTGGACCTAATGTGTCAAAATATTTAGAAAATGAGACAAGAATCACCTGCCAGGTTTGTAATGGCCCTCTATCTATGGGGTGCTGGTTCATTTTGGTTAGCTCAAGAAGAACGTATTAGTAATTTATCAATCAGCCAAGGAGTCTTTGCAAAGTTATGAGTCTGGTTACTCAGACCTTGAGAATGGTCATGGGGACTGGATTTCTGTGACGGGCCTTTGTCACAAGTATGAATAATATTATCCTAGCGTTGCTTAGCCAAGTTGCAGTTAAATCTGGTGGCAGCACTCAGCTGACACATTTCCAAAAACATGATTAAAAATTGGCATATAGTTTTTTAAGCAGCTTTACTTATATACCAGAACTTTGAAGGGAAATAGCCAACTGACTAGATAGAGGCCAGTACAAATAAGCTAGAATATTAAAACTATAACTATATACTTTAGCACTGTTAAAACTGTAAGGTAATAAAAGCTAAAAATGACGCTGCCAGATTTTCTTTTTCTCAAGTGTAGTTCAAGAAAATATTTGTGCATGGTGCTGAGACCATGCTTAACCAAGCAATCTGTGAATATGTATAACCCCAAAGTTTTGGTTTTTATGATGTTAAAAAGTTGGGTTAATATACACATGAGTGTGTATTAGAGTAGATTTGTTTTTTAAGGTAACTTTTCTTATTGCCATAACATTTTCTATTATTATCCCCATTCATAACAAATAATGTATTTTGGCGTAAGCTGCTATGCTACTCGTTTCAAAGGAAGAATAAAATTTGTTTTCACTTTGTAGAAACAGAGATTTTGAAGATGTCGGAGAGACGTTCAAGTCACGCTTGCACTGGAGTGGAAAATGAGGTGGATTCTCCTGTCGATTTCAAATACTCCAGCTTCAGCGGTTTTTGTTCCACATCTTCATTTCAAGATAGTGGTTACAATGAGTTCTTACAAACTTGCAACTTTGATAATACAGATCAAGAATTTTTTGGAAAGAAAGGAAAGGGCCCAACATTAATCCATGAATATCCTGAAACTTCAGATCTGGGCTTAACTCATCCTTCAGAATCTCTAACTCAAAAAAAGAGATTTGTCTTTTCTAGGAAGGAAAATGATAAAACTCCAGAACTTTGTGAAACCCCTAAAGTCAGTGGAAAAAAATGTTTACTGCGTCGAAGGTTGGACATATCTTTCTCTCTCCTAAGGGGGGACTCTGAAGCACAAAATAGTTCTCTAGGAAGTAGTACACACCAAGTGCCCAACTTAGAAAAAAGTGCTTCAAGCAGTGCTTCAGGTTTTCCAAGGCAAACCAGTTTTAGTCCTTTCGTTACTAGTACTTTGAAAACAGAAGAAGCAACTTCCAGCAGTCAAAAATTGAGACTTAATTTTTCTCAGCAGAAGACTTCCACAGTTGATGATTCCAAAGACGACTGTAGCCTATTTGAAGTTGAATGTATATCTCCGATTCAGGGCAATAGTTTTAAAGACTCTATCACATATGACCTTAGTGATAGCAGTCTGTTTGTTAATGATGAGAATACATATCCCAAACTTCTGGGCTCCTCTGCTAATGGAACAACTTGTGGCACAAATGAGAACTTATGTGTGACTCCAATAAGTAATCTTGTAGCAAACATTAAATTTAATGCAAGTCAAAGTCTCTCTCCTTCAGCTGAAGTGAGGGACAATATTTCAACACCTGAAGACAGTGGTTTTAACTCCCTTTGTTTGGATAAATCAGAAGATTCCCTCTCTGACCAGGAGGGTTCTTTTCGAGAACTTTGGAAACATAAGGGGACTCTCAAAGTGGGGGACACCATAAAAAAGTCAAGGCATCTTCGAAGGCTGAGAAGATTGTCCACCCTTCAGGAACAAAGCTCACAATCTGAGACAGAAAGGGACTCTGACTCTGAAGCAACACCAGCGGCTACTTCAGACATCTCGGAGAATCAGCTGAGCAGTGACAAGGAGATTTTAAGCTTTAAGAATTTATCAAAGACCCCAGCCTTGCAGTTGGTGCATGAGCTCTTCATGAGAAACAAAAGAAAAAGATCCCAGCAAAATGGTGCATATGAATTCTTAGAAGAGAAGGATGGGGGGCGAATAGCTGTACTACAGTGTGTGCTTGCAGGACTGATTGGCAAGAAAATGGGTATAGAAAAACTGGACATCTTAACAGAATTAAAACATAGAAATTTAAAGCATATTCTCGCTATGGTTTTAGATTCCTTGACTGCAGAAAGCCTATGCAGGTAAGAAATAAATTTTTTTTTCTGAAATAAAACTTCCTTATCATTTTTTTTTTAAGTTGGAAAGCTTTTCTATGTGTTGAGTAGTTGTCTTTTTTTTTAATTTGTTTTATTTCTATATTTGGTCGTCTTACACTTTATCAAAGGTGGTTTAGTGAACTTCCTAATAGAGCTTACTAATATATAGTTCCTTCTGTTTAAAATCCTGTTTTAGGGGCATCTGGGTGGCTCAGCTGGCTGGGGTCTGACTCTTGATTTTGGCTGGAGTCATGATCTCATGGATTGTGGGGTGGAGCCCTGCCTCAGCCTCGGCTTTCAGTGGGGAGTCTGGTTGGGGGTCTCTCCCTCTGCCCCTTCCCCAACCTCTCTCTTTAAGATAAATAAATAAATCTTAAAAAAATTTTAGAAGCATCAATATAGTCTTCTGGATAAAGTTCATGTCACTGTCATTTGGGAAGAGTTTCTAAACGTTGAACTTTAAATTTTCAAGATGGCAAACTGTATTCTTCAAACGTTATTTAATGATTTAATAGTTCACATCCTGTTGTCAGATTGCAAATTGTATTAAAGTTATGACACTTGGTCAGAAATTATGTAAAGTATTATGGTGACTAAGAAATGACAGCATACGAAGGCTACCATTTAGTTATTTAATCTAAATTCTAGAATCCAAAATGATGATTAGCTTTTATTTTAGGGCTTAGTTTCTCCAGAGAACAAGGGAATATGGATTAGTTCATTTTCATTGCTAACAGGGCAGTGGAAGGTAATCACTTTTGGGAATTTCAAGGAATTAGAAACTGAGGAATTTGTGTTAACAGAGATTTCAGTATATTGGATGCTGCTACATAATTTAAGAGAAACAGACATTTAGGAATATTGAGGGCAGGAACTAGGATTACAAAGAATAAAGTGAGACTGTGTTCATACTGGCAATTTTGGGGAGTTGCAGGACTATCAGAAGACAAGACCCTTGGGAATCCCATGACCAAGAAGGAGGGAAACCTGTTGAACAGGACTTCTGCAAGGTGACAGTTGGGGGAGGACATGGAGGAAACGTTTGTGAATTTGTTTTTTGATAGAGATATGTCAAGAGTTTGGCTCATAGAATCCTTGCTGTTTTTATTGCCACTACTTCTAGTAAAGCCCTTCTTCACCTTTTCTCTACAAATTAATTATAGGCTATTGTAGAGAATTGTAGAATTTCATAGTTGGAAGTCTTCTGAGACATCTAGTCTAATCACATATTTTGCAGATGAGGAAACTGTGTTCCAGAGAAGTTAAGTGACCTGCCAACAGTCATTCAAGGAGATAGGAATATATATCTAGGTCTATAATTGAGCCCTCTGATTTTTTTTTTTTTTTGAGAGAGGGAGAGGTGACTCTTAAGCAAGCTCCACATTGGGCGTGGAGCCCAATGCCAGGCTTGATACCATGACCCTGAGATCATGACCTGAGCTAAAATAAAGAGTCAAATACTCAACTGGCTGAGCTACCCAGGTGCCCTGAGCCCTCTGATTGCCAATCCAATACTGTCTCACAAACTCATAGTAAGATTTAAGGCCTTTCTAAATAAACTTGTCTGGGAACGTACTTGGTGTAACCCAAGTAGGATAATAAGCAAATTAGTGTACCTGTATGTATGTGCCTTTAAAAAAATGTTTGAATGAGACAAGTTGTTTAAAAAATCAAGGAGATGGCTGAAATATAGGAATTTTATTTTTGTATGCTGTAGTGTTTGGATAGAGACCAGTTAAAAACTTGGGTAATACCCTGGGTGCTCACTTGTGGGAGCAGTTGATATTCAGTCATATTTTTATTTTTTCCCCCAGCCCTCCACATGTATAGTATTTGTACTGCAGCATGCATGTAAAATGTTAGCAGTGTCTATTCTTGATAATGTGAGAGATGATGGTCAGTTGAAATAACTGTGGCAAATACCCAATCGCATAGTTCATTTCTTCCCCGTTAAGAGGTGACTTTCTGCCTTTTCCTTTCCATCAATCCGATGTAAGACACATGGATGTCTTAGGGAGGGGCAAGGCTACTGAAGTGGCCATGGTAACTGGAAGAACGGTATTACCTCCATTACAACAAGTGACCTTTTTAAAATTATCCGATCTTATTCCCTTTGAGTGATTTAAGTTAGAGTAATAAAAAAAAGACCGGATTAACAGCTGAGAGATTATCTTTAATAATTAGTATAACCAAAGTTATCGATAGATAGGCAATCACTGGATATAAACTGCAGGTTTTTCTTTTTCTTTAGCTTCATCGTTCCCATCACTTTGGTTTATAAAATAGGAACTTTGTAGTGATACCCATCATAATGATTGTTATTTGGAACTTAGTATGTCCAGTGAATCAAAATGGCAGATTTATTAAGTACATTCATAGAAATAGATAAAAAACCTCTTGTGCTGTATGGATGATAATCATTTTCTACATGTTCCAAAATTTTAATTTCTGTCTCACATTTGAAGTTAAATCCTCTTAATCAGTCTCCCAGTGGACTCATTTTAGCTTTATAGGAAATGATGTTTTTCCCTTAACCATTTATAAGATTATAATCTATCAATATAATGCTGGCATATACTTAATACTTTAATGGGGATTCTTTCATATGGTGAAACAATATGGGACAACAATGTAGATCAAGTCATATTTTTAATGTAAATTTTTAGGTTTAAATTTCCTGTCCAAAATCTTTAAAACAAGTTTTTCTTATTAATTGCCATATGCAAAAAATGTTAACTTTGTGGCATATATATAATCTAAAGACCGATCTTTTTGTTATAGTGTTTGGAAAGTGAGCAGAAATTGGCGTGAAATTATTGTTCAAGATAAAAAGGCAAATCGGAGGAGGAAATTTTATGTCTCACAACTGAAAGCAGATTCTGAGGTAATGTATACAATACTTTTCTCAAATGGATTTGTAAAAATAATCTCATATTGCTGGACAACCTAATTTGGTTTTCCTGCTATCTTTTAACCCTTTTCATTTAGCAAACATTCACTCATGAATGTTTTACTTCTCCCAAACTCCGTTTCCTTCCAGTCCATAAGTGGAGTAGACTACCTAGCATTGAGAGCGCCTTGTAAGGTTTTGTGGTTTAGGTGTGTGTGCTGTTAGCAGGGTTTAAATACCAGTGCTATGCCAGATCTTATTCATAATTAGATATCCTTATAGCATTTTCCATCCAGTCTTTTGAGTGGCTATTATGTGCCAAATGCTCAGATTACAATGGTGAACATTTCTGAAATGGTCCCTGCTCTCTTGGAACTCATACCCCGTGGGTGATATAAGTTAACAGGTGATTATAATACAGGTATGTTAGGGGAAGCCCAGAGTTCGTTGTATTAAATCATTGAAGAGGAGTGTTTGATACTTGGGATTCAAGAGAAGGCGTTTCAGAAAAAGTGCAACTTGGCTGAGATCTCAAGGATGAGGGGGTGAGTGGCTAGCCAGGTGAAGACGGGAGGAGCGTTTCAGCAGAGAGGATAGCGGAGAGGAAGACCTGGAAGTGAGTGGGTGTGGCAGATTAGTACTGGTAAAGCATCATAAGCTTGTATTTTCTTGAAGATTTGAGAACCAGCTTTGAATTGACAGGAAAAGTCCTGCAGAAGCTGATTAATTCTTCCTAGCGACCCTGCTCTGTGTACTGGGCATCTGAGGACTCCGGCATCCACGGGTTTTGTATATGCAACCTGTAGACCTTTCTTAGCCATCAGTACCCAAAGAAACCATGAGAGTTCACTTTCTTATTCTTATTCTAGTCGAAAGTATTTAATAACATAAGTAAATTTCTAATTTGACAAAATATAATAATTGAGGTGATACATGGTATAAACAAATATAAATACGTAGAAACAGTTTGGTGGGTTTCTCATTACAATGAAATATTAGGGACTGCACTTAACTAAAATGTTGATTTTCTATTTTACTTTGAAGAAAAGTTTTACCTTCTCACCTATAATATTGCCTTACTTACTCACAGCACCTGGCTACTTACTGCTGCAGCTTCTGGCCCTGGGAGCTTATACTAGAGAAAATATTAATTGCCTTCTTAACTTCTTATCTTTTTAGAGTGCTGCTCTATGTGCTAAGGACTTATTTAAAAAAAAATTTTTTTTTAAGATTTTATTTATTTGAGAGAGACCGGCAGAGGGAGAGGGAGAAGCAGGCTCTCCACTGAGCAGGGAGCCAGACGTGGGGCTTGATCCCAAAACCCTGAGATCATGACCCAAGCCAAATGCAGATGCTTAACCAACTGAGCCACCCAGGCACCCAAAAAAGCCAATTTTTAAGCAAACACCTATTAATATGAAACTGTCAGCTCCATGTACATTGTACATTCTACAAAGAAAGACACGTGATTGTGTTTGGCAACACTTAGGTAATTCTAGATAAAATATTCTGTCTTCATATCCTGGCCACCACCTTTTTTTCCAACTTTATTTCTTAAAGGACTATATGTTTTTCCTTACCAGAACTTTTTTTCTTATTTTGGTTTGCTTTTTAAATTTTTTTTTCAAAGTAAAACAAGTACGTGGCTTAAAAAGTCAAATTGCACTGTGAGGCTTATAACAAAACACATCCTCTTGCCTGTCTCTTCCTACTCTTCATTCTTGCCCCAAGTTAATCACATTCAACTATTCAGTTATTCCTTTTGAGATTTACCTCCACATTTCTAAATAGCATGCCTTTACTGCTGTTTCTTGGCTTTTTTCTTTAAAGAGTTTGTTCTCACCACTCCTACCGCTACCTGCCCACCCACCTTTCTCTCTGAACTCCTTTCTCCTTTTCTCCTGCCTCACTAACGTAACCACACCACCATTTGGGAGTCAATCAGAATTAGGTGCTGACATTAGGACTGTATTGAGATTATGAGTTTTTGACAGCTGAAACATGCAGTACACTATGATTACACCTTTTTTCCTGTGTAACTTTTTTTTCCAGAGTTAATAATTGCCCAGTTTCTTTCTTTTGTTTTGCTTAGTGTTTCTCTGTACAGATCCCCGATTCATCTCCTATTATCCACCAGAACTGGAAATCTCCTCTGTGTAAGTCCAGACAAATCAGGTATTCCTCCTGTTCCTCCTTTTCCCTAGAAGCATCCTTCCTGGTGCACTTTGCCCTCCTATTCTGATATGGATTGGTTGCTTTCCACGTGAACTATCCTAATGTTTATCAATAACCCAGAGAGAAACATTCTAAGACAAATTTGTTGGATGGTTTTCCTCATACTTGTGTAATATCTCTGAAAGCCCCTTCTGTATAAAAGTTAGAAGGCACACACCAGCCACATGTCATAGGATCTCAATTTCATCCATTTGCTTTGCAACCATGAGAATGAGTGTTAGAATCAGGATACACCTTTTCCATCGAATTTCTTAATTTACTGTATTCCTCACTGTTTTTTATAATCATGGAAATGAACAATCACATGGTGACTCCACTCTCACATTTAAATATTTTCTGGTAACATGATGTGACTGTGTTTGAAAAATTTTGGCCTTCACAAACATGTGTCTTGGTTGACTGCTTTGCCACCTTTTGTTCAGAGATGGAAGCACACATTTTAAACTCTAGGAGAACTGGGATTAGACTGTTTTATTCACTTGGCACCTTTAGGAGTTCTATAAATATTTGTTAAATAAATGAATGTTTATTCTGTGGCTGAAATGTGTTTCAACAGTATATCTCTGCTCATTTTGTTGGTTTATTCACGATCACTGTGTTTACCAACTGCATCGAAATCCATCAAAATTTTGGTGTGCTCTTGTGTCGTGTGCTTGTGTCCTAGGCTGCAAATTATTTATAAAAATATACTATAAAGAAGTGTATTGAGTCCTTGAAAGAGTTTAGTGGTATTCATTCTAATTTTGGAAAACCCATATTCATCCATTACACTTATGCATGTGTTGTTAAACTGTTAATCACGGAATTTTTCATGACCAGCTAATTTTATTTTCTGTATTTATGCTACTATAATTTCTCATATTTTCTCTCTCCTCACTTTTAGGAGCCAATTGTGGCAAAGGGAGACTATCAAGGGAGAGGAAGCACAGTTTTAGTTAGACACATGAGGAAATTCACTCTCAGTGCATTTTATTTTGATAATTGGTTAAGAATGCCAATCTGTTAAAAAAAACACCAGCCCTATTTTTTCCCATTATCAACCTCAACAAAATAGAAGGCTTATTGAAACTATTTCTTGGCTGAATATTTAAGTAATGTGGAAATCCAGTTCAGAGAAGAGATATGTTTTTTTCTCCTTTTAAAATACTAAAGCTTGTTTATTAAAATTTAAGTGTAAAAATGATTCCAGTGTTTACACATATTGTAAAAACCAATTGGATTTCATGGACTAACTAGGCCCATTATTCTTCTGACATGTGGCTAAGGTAAGAAACCTTCAAAGAATTCCATGATACCCCATAGCAAACTTTACAAAGATTCGCCTCTTCTTAAACCTTGACTTAAAAGAGGAGTTGGCAAACTCCAGTCTGTGGGCCAAATCCTATCCATTACTTCTGTTTTTAAAGTAAGTTGCATTGGAACACAGCCTTGCTCTTTCATTTACATATCTCTACAGCTGCTTTTGCTAAAATAGCAGTTGAGTAGCTGTGACTATCTGGCCTGCAACATGTAAAGTAATATACTGTCTGGCCCTTTTCAGGATAAGTTTGCCAACCCATGCCTTAAACAGAAAAATAACCCATCATGCAAGCCTAAAGCTAACATTTATTGTCTTAATTTTGTTCATTTTCATTTCTTTGACATTTAAATGTTAGATGAGAGAAAATTTTTTGTCTAAAAAGGGAAGTTTAGGGAGAAAATTCTAGTGGAATTTAGTGTGTAGTCACTTTCAATATTTAGACACATGTGCAGAAATACAGAAAACTGTTCTGGAACTTTTGATATTACATTACTGACCCCTCTTATCTTTTACCGCAGGGGGCTATATTAAATGTTGAGGATGCTGCCACTCGGCTCCATCTTTTAAATCGATCAGCTTTGAGATCTGTACAAGCTCAGGCTAGGATACCAGGTTTTCAGAAAGGAGAAGTTGCCACATCTTCTCCTTGGGGAGAAGTTTTGACACCTGTAGCAAGCTCTTCTGTTACTCCCTTAAGTAGTAAACAGGAAGAATACGTTAAGGTGAGTATTTCTCATAAGCTGTTAGAAATAAATGTTTAGAGTCCAAAATAAAGTGACTCTGTGTATGAAACTGGAAGATTGAGTGTGTATGCTTTCACTGCAGGTTGCCAAAACACTATTTATTGACGAAGCATTAAAACCTTGCCCCAGGTGCCAATCCCCTGCTAAGTACCAGCCATATAAGAAAAGGGGACTGTGTAGCCGCCCGGCCTGTGGTTTTGACTTTTGTGTGTTATGTTTGTGTGCTTATCATGGGTCTGAAGAATGTAGTAGGGGAGCAGCAAAGCCAAGAAATAGAAAAGATGCTCTTCCAGGAAGTGCCCAGAGTAAGCGGAATTTAAAACGCCTTTAAAGAGACTCTCAAATAAAAGAAGCATTCCCCCTACACAACGTCTTGTCTGACTTAAAAATTATGAATATTTTGAAAGCATGCAAAATTTCCCGTTAATGAGAGATGATGATTTATTTCCTATCTTGTATATATCATAATCTATGTCTGTATTCTTTAAAGTGATGAGTTTGAAAAATTTTTATTTTATTGTGTCACATTTTCCTATTTTAATAAGTGTTTTTAAATAAAGAATATTTAATGTTATATATATGTATTTAACTGTTTCATGTAACCTTTGAAAATTGTGCATTTCAGCACTCTGTGTTGAAATGTTCTTCAATCACTTTTTAAAAATAGTTTTCCAAGAAATATTACAAATTTTGAACTTGAGACAGATGGCCTTATAGATTTGGAAAATGAGTATTTGAAATGAAATATAAATAAAATGTTTTCAGAAGTTCTATTGAATTTACTCTACAATTTCAATCTTTTAATTTTGGGAGTGCCATATGTAAGCAGACTTCTGGTTAAATAAAATTTACTTAATACTGATTACTTAAAAAGACATAAAAAGTAAGTTATTAGACTTATGTTATTATTCACAATGAGAGTCTCAGTTGGTTAATGAACCCTTATAAGTCATGCATTTCATTTAAGCGCTTTTTAAAATTCCAGAACTATAATCGCAGATTCCATTTGTTTAATCTAGCCTGGGTCTCAGTATCGTGACAGATTTGGACTAGTTAGAAAAGATTGTTGTTGATTCTTTTTCCTCAACAGTTAGTTTTAGCTTGGGTTTCTTAAATAAGAAAATTCACTGAATTGTTTATAATATACCTCTTTCCAAAGATGGTTGGAGGTAGCACGTTCCATTTACAGAATAGCAGCAAGAAAGAGGTAAGTTCTATTGTTCAGCAAATTACTAAGACCAGGGAAAAATTTGACGATGGTTTCATATTTTGTTTGTCTTTAGGTAACTGCTGTGTGCATATGTCTGTGTATATGCTGTACACACAGATTTAAAATGTAGCTCTTCTTACACAGTATTTTAATAAAACAATTTTAAAGTGTGAAAGATAATAGATATATTTGGTTTTTAAAAAAATTTTTTTAAAGATTTTATTCACTTATTTATTTTAGAGGGTGGGGGACAGGTGAGTGGGGGTAGGGGCAGAGGGAGAGGGACAAGCAGACTCTGTGTGGAGCCCGATATGGGGCTACAGCCCACCACCCTGAAATCATGACCTGAACTGAAATCAAGAATCGGACACTCAACCGACTGAGCCAGCCAGGTGCCCCTAGATATAGATATATTTGGAAAAATCTGCCCTAAATTTTAATTTGTTGCTTAACTCACAGAAAATTTTAGCTGCTAAATATTAAATTTTATCTATATCCTTTCTAATTCCACAAAGAATTTTTGGAGGTTAAATATAAATAAATAAAAAGTCAGTTGTCTTTAATAAGTTACACAGTCTATAAATTTTATATCAAATTTTCTGATTCAGTTGATTCTAATCATTTAGTTCTCAGTGTCATTTAATTTCCTGAGGTATCTTCCACATCAGGGTCAATATACTTATTGACATTGTTAATAAACATTGTTAATTCAAGTTGCTTTGCATTTAGGAAACTTATTCCCAGTCTTGATTCTTTTAACTGCTGAAGACAGCTCTTTCATTTAATCTGACTACCTGTCTTTGACCTCTCTTTCTGGGGCTCAGATCAAATCATATCTTCTGTCATATGAACATTTTTGCTATTTTATGCTCTTGATTTCTACCTGGCCTAAATGCCATTTCAGAAGAGACTTCTTAAGTTGTAAAAATCACAGGTCCAGCTTCATGATATGTTTTTTTAAAATGAAGTGCAAGATTTTCTATTTTATGTGATTTAAAATGTTTATTTCCCAATATCCTATGGATTTTTATTATTCTATTACAGAAAATGAGAAAGGAAGCATAAGCATTTCTTTTGTCTCTTTATACTTGAAATTATCAGTATTGCAGTGTGAGACTCTGGAATCCTCTTTCCTGTCCATTAGGAAGCACTTTGCAGCTGTCTCATCTGGTGCAATCACGCTGCCCTCTCCGTGTGATCACCTGTGTGGTCTCGTGGCCACTCAGTCTATTCAAATGTAATATTTTATCTTACTCTGCTGTTGAAAATGTAGATTTTACCACATTTCGTTTTAGAAATCAGTTATCTCCATGTATTCTTGTCTACTGCAGGTACTGTTATCAGTGGAGTTTCAAATTATTTATATATCTGGTTTTGATTGGGATTTGAGTACCATGATCAAGTAGTTAAGAGTAAAACAATGTAAGGACTTAGTACCACATATTTGAATGATTTCATAATAAAAATTCTGAAGAAAAAAAGATCAGAGTAGGAACTCAAAAGATAAGCTTTTTATTGGTAGGCTTTGTGTTTGTGACGGGGTCAAGAGGTAAGTTAACTAGAAGAAAATCATAACAGTGTTCCTGAATAACTTTAGTAAACAAAGGCTTTAGCTATCCAGAAAATAATCAGCATTCTCCAAATTATTGTAAATCACTATGTGTTACAGCAGCTGACTGGAGCAGTCACCTTGGCTGTTTGCTCCCGTGGCGCCCTGTGTGTCCCCTGTCACAGCATTTAGTTTATTTAAATTGTTTGTTAATTTTCTTTCCCCATGAGACTATCAGCTCTGTGAAGACCTGGACCGTATCATGTTTGATTTAAAAACTGTTGCATCCCTAGCGCCTCACCCCGTGCCAGGCAAGTACAAGGTGCTTAACAAGAATTGAATGAGTCGATTTTTTTTAATGCTACTAGTAATTTTTGTCAAGTAAACCATTACAACTCAACCCTAATGATCTGTTCATTTCATAATATTTTGATCTTAGTGATTAATGCTTCATCACACAAAAAAGTGAGATCTAAATGATTTCTCAAATTGCTTCACACATGTGATCAGTGGATTTTTTGGTTTACTCCTTTTAGCTACTGTTCTTACAGTTTGTGAGAGTGTAATGGAAAGAGCACTAGACTAGGAGTCAAAAAGCTGGAGTAGGTATTCTAAACTACTTACTGGCTGTGACTTTATGCAAGTCACTTGTTGATTCTGAGCCTATTTCTTCTGTCTATAAACGAGAGAAATTAAGAGAATTGATCACTGTTGAAACTCTAAGTGTTACAATAGTCTGTATGGCTATGCATTTGGCTAAATATGAATAGAATAAAACAAAATACCATTTGTGGGGATAGAATATATGATCTTGATATCATTAGCATTATGCTGAATGAAATTATAAAGCCAGCGTCTAGCGTGCTTGTAAAAAATGTCTGCTTAAAAAAAATTCATCTGGGGTGCTTGGGCGGCTCAGTGAGTTAAGTGTCTGTCTTCAACTCAGGTCATGATCCCGGGGTTCTGGGATCGAGTCCCACATTGGGCTCCTTGCTCAGCAGGGATCTTGCTTCTCCCTCTGCCTGCTGTTCCCCTTGCTTGTGCTCTCTCTCCTTTCTCTCTCTCTCTGACAAACAGATAAAATCTTTTTTAAAAAAAATTCACCTGATTATAAATTGAGTGTTTACTCTGTGTAGACACTGTCCTAAATCCCTTATATGCGTTAACTCATTTATTCCTCACATTGACTCTATAAGGCAGTTATTATCTTATTCCTTTTATGTATCGGGAAGCCAAGAATCAGGTTAAATAATCTAAGACCATTTAGACAACAAGTGGGGGAGGCAAGATTCCACCAGAGGTCTCTGCCTCTTGTACATGACGAGACCTCTGCAGAATCCCTGTTGGTAAATTCAATATGCGTATAATTACCATGTCCTAAATGGAAGGTTGTTTTGCCATTAGAGGAAAATCCATTGGTATGTCAGGAAAAAAATTCTAACTTAAAACAGTTCTGACCTAAAGTAGTTTCTTAGCTCTGTAGTTCCTCACAGTTTTATAATTTGAAAAACTAAATGAATTACATGAATAAACTATTATCTGAGAGCTCAGTTCCAGAGAAAGGCTGCTTCTCCAGTCCCAAGGTCTTTGTAATCTAAAGACACAAGGCATGAAAATTAGTATTAATACATTCCAGTCATTACTACCTTCTTACAGATTTTGATTATTGAGTGAAAGTAATAAGAAAAAATATACCAGTTATTGATAGATCTACTTTGCATTTCCAAAACGATTCCAATAGAAGAGGGATGATTAAATTTGGCACTTTATTTTGGTATTTTTCCCACTGCTTAATAAGGACATAAGGGAAAGAAGGAGTGTTAAATCTGGGGAAAATCAACAAACACTCTACCTTCTTCTGATTTAGAATAAGAATCTATCTTTACCCCCTTGACAGCCTTGTTAACTAATGGATAAGAATATTTTTTCTTTTTGACTTCTACTTGTCTCCAGGAAAGACAGGAATTTCCTATTTTTCATTCCCTAGTTTGAATAATTAAATGGTCAGAAACTTGTGATAAGTGATATAAAGAGAAACAACACTTTAAAATTTACCTGATCATTTTATACTAGCACTTCTATGGGCACAAACATGGATGTTTACAATTATTCCAGATATTTAAGTACTTAATAAAGTCTTATGGATTTGTTAGCAATAATTTCAGGGTAGAAGTGCTATTGAGAAAACAGTTTTGATACTTACTTAGCACGGTGTAAAGCTGAGTTTTTCCATTACCTTTGCTTAATTTATGATTCACAAAACAAAATTGTCATAAATTGATGACAAAAATTTACTGAACATTTTCAACATTCTGTCTTTTATGTTTGTTGTTTGAATTAAATTATTTACATGGACTTATTTTATTTTATTTTATTTATTTATTTTTTTTAAAGATTTTATTTATTTATTTGACAGAGAGAGAGACAGCCAGCGAGAGAGGGAACACAAGCAGGGGGAGTGGGAGAGGAAGAAGCAGGCTCATAGCGGAGGAGCCTGATGTGGGACTCGATCCCGGAACACTGGGATCACGCCCTGAGCAGAAGGCAGGCGCTTAACCGCTGTGCCACCCAGGCGCCCCTACATGGACTTATTTTAAATTATGTTTCTTAGGAATAGTGTAACATATACAGAAAGTAATTTAAATGTCTTAAAAGATGGAATAATCCATTACCGGTTCTGTGTGAAAGGTAAATATTTCAAAGCTCACACTAAACATTCCACAAGGGGGCACCAAAGACTCATTTATGGTGCTTTTGGCCTTCCTCCAAAAAAGCTAATTTAACTTATATCTCTGACGCTGATGTACTGTGGCATTGCCAGGTAGGGGAAATGTTCCTTGACTTAATTTTTAAAGTGCATACAGAATAAATTTAGTTAATAGTTATTACTCAGAGTTGCTAATTAAAATATTTTTAGCTGTCTTGCAAGATTGCTGTGTTTTCTGGGATGACTTTTAACAGAACACCTTGTTGGCGGCTGGGTCTGTGCCTCGGCCATCTGTATTTACTCGCCCAACAGCTCTGCCCTCCTGGCTCCCTCGTCATGAACAGTGGAGCCAGAGGAGTGGAGGGAGCAGTAGAATCATGGAGGTGAGTTCTGGTTTTGAACAGTGGTGGCGTGCTACCAATTATTTCCTTCCGGCTTTCTCATTTCTTCAGAAAGGGGGTGCTTGCTTGGTTCAGGTCCTAATCACAGCCGGCCTAGATTCAGTAAATGTTCCTAACAGGTCTCTTTGCTTTTACTTTCTCCCCATCTAAGTCTGTCCTAAATAGCCATTGCCAGGTTATTTGTACTAAAATGTGGCTCCAATTATATTGCTCCCTACTAAAAATGTAGCTGAATTTAGGATCTCCTAATGGTCCTAACTTTCTAGCAATCTCTCTCACCATTCCACTCGGTCCACTTTGTTCCATCCAAACTAGACTCCTTACTGTTTCCTAAATTTCCCCTGCTTTTTCCCACTTCCCCTCTCTGTTGCCGTACTAAATCCCATCAAACCCAGCTAATCCTTAGTTTCTTTCCATGAATCATCTTCGACGATCTCTCCAAGATGAAATTTTTACCTTCTTTGAATCCTATGTTTATTTATACCTTTCTTGTGCTGTCTCTGGCATGTCTTATTTGCAATAACTTCTTGTAATCTTAAAAAAGATAAAAATAAAAGAATAAATTCTTGTAGTCTTCCACCATTGGCAAGGTCCTTAAAAGAAGAACTGTTTTATTCACCTCTCTACCTCCTTTAGCAGAATGTCTTATACATGATAGATGCTAGAGCAAATATTAATGGAATCATTGAATGAATGATCATCACATGATATGATAATGAACCATATGGTAATGATACGCTGAGTGAGAATTAAAATAGGTACGTTTGTATAAGTGTATATACACATTAGGTGTTTAGGGGCAGAGGATATTGGTCTTTAGAGGTGAAATATGCATCACTTTAGAATTAAGTGGTAAAAAACTACACATGCCGAAAGTTAACATGATATTTAAATTTTTATGTGCTAGGGCAGCAAAGATATTTTTGTTTTGGTATTCCAAAGAAGGAGGTAATATATTCAAGACACTGCTCTTCTATTAAATTAAAGGAAGAAAAGTGATCTTCCCTTTTTTCCAGCTTGAGATATAATTGACATAGAGCGTTGTGGATGTTTGAGGTGTACAACATTGGTTTGATACACTTGTATATTGCACAGTGATCACCACCACAGTAGTAGCTAACACCTCCATCCCATCACATAATTACCTCTTTTTTTTTTTTTTTTTTGTGATGAGAACATTTAAGATCTACCCTCTTAGCAACTTTCAAGTACAGTTGACCCTTTAACAACATGGGTTTAAACTGGGTGGGTCCACTTATATGTAGATTTTTTTTTGATACAAGTAGACTATTGTCAGTATATTTTCTTTCTTATGATTTTCTTAATATTTTCTTTTCCCCTAGCTTACTTTATTGTAAGAATTCACTATGTAATACATATAACACACAAAATATGTGTCATTTGCCTGTTGGTATTACCGGTAAGGCTGCTGGTCAACAGTAGGCTATTAGTAGCTAAGTTTTGGGGAAGTCAAAAGATACGTGTGGATTTTCAACTGTGCAGAGAGGGTTGGTGTCCCTACCTCCACATTGTTCGAGGGTCAACTGCATTCTCTATTTGTAAAAACTACAATATCCTAGAGCAATATTAGAGTTTTAAAACTTTAACAAGGGAAGGGTTAAAAGTGGAATTATCTCATCAGTTTGTGCAAGAAGCAAAGTAATGTAATGGAATATATTGACAATTACAATAAATCTAAACCAGCAGGTCCAGATGGTAGTTATCTTGGATAAGTTAAGAAATTGCCTAATGAATGTATTAAACTAATTATATTCCTTCTTCAAAAAATCATGAACTCTTAATAGAAAAAAAAATGTTGTTTTCCAGTTAAATGTGATACGAATGTGTGTAGTTGTTATCTAATATAGATATACAATTTCATACAAAGGAAAGATAATGATTATCAAAAAGAGACTGGAAATAAACCACATGTAAATTTTGAATTTGTGTTTCTGTTCTTGCACAACGGCAGTTATTGAGGGACTGCACCGGGGGTTGTCATAATATGTTATTAGACGTTGCCATCCAGCTCCTAGGAAAAACATTCTGCTCTGTTCTGTCGGTCTGGTTCATTTGTGTGTAAAAATTAAAAAAGGGTTTAGCTATGCGGAAATAAATGAGTACCACCCAAATAAGAACAAGCAAAGGGTATTTATTCAGAGCTTGCTATAGCAAGGGAGTCAGCCACCATCATATGCATTTGGTAGAGACTCGCAGGCAGGCAAGAGAGGGGGAAAGCTGTATAGCGCAAAAAGAGGAAGACTTCAGGTATGCTCTGATTGGAGGTCGCGGGCATGGGGGAGCAGGAAGCGGGCTAACTAGAATCTATAGGACATCCTATGTGATTGGTTTGGGAAGCTTATTTGGCTTTCTCTCGTTGGTGCTTAATTGGAAATAGGGACAGAAATTAGGGAAACTGGCAGTTACCAACCATGTCTTGACCATTCTGGGTCCATTGCAGTAGAGGTTGTGGTTTGGTTTCTAAGACTGGTTGCTGCAGAGATTTGAGTCAGAGTTCTGTGGGCATATATGGTCTGGCCATTGTCCGTTTGTATATTCAGACTCTCAGCCATGTAAAAAAAAATCTCATTACCATTAAAAATTAAAACCAGGGGCACCTGGGTAGCGCAGTCGTTAAAGCGTCTGCCTTCCGCTCAGGGCGTGGTCCTGGCGATCTGGGATCGAGTCCCACGTCGGGCTCTTCCGCTGTGAGCCTGCTTCTTCCTCTCCCACTCCCCCTGCTGTGTTCCCTCTCTCGCTGGCTGTCTCTCTGGCACATAAATAAATAAAATCTTTAAAAAAAAAATAAAAATAAAAATAAAAATTAAAACCACAATGACATAAATTTCAGCCTTTGGTGCTATTCCTGTTCACATTCAGAAAAGTTTAGAGCTAGGCTTAAATGGGACCCTACCACATCAAACTCAAGAAAGGACTGGTACTTCTAAATCATTAAACAGGTAGGATGCCTGAAGTTTTGCTTTTGATTGTCGAGACACCCCCGCTCTCCCCCCCACACTAGCACATCTCTCCAGCAGTACTTGGGAGAATCATTGAATAAATCTTTGCAGCTTTGCCTCCAGAACAGGCTACAGAGTAGCCCTAATGCAATAAGTCCTTGTAATTTAGGTCAGCCACTGAAACATTTGGTTTAGGGCTCATATCTGAAGCCTAATCAATTTTTCTTTGTCCACAGCAACTTAACATGGTATCACTTCCGTTGCATGGTTATGTTGGCTTCTCATTAACAGTTTTAGCTGTTTTGCAGGGAGACTGAGATGCCCTTCGGAGTTCCCCAAATTGAACTACAGGTGTACTACAAAGTCTATTTTTAAGTAAGGCCATCTCAAATACATCCTTCAAATTTGCTAACAATATGCCCAGAATCAGAGTAAACAGAAACTTAATCCCATTTATGTAGATATAATTCCCATTATAAACTTTTGGTTTGGGACAGCATCAGTTTTCAACAATGATACAGACAAGTTGTAGAAAAAGGCATTTCTGGAAAAACTAGCTAGTTTGGGGGGGCAGAGACAGAATAAAATATTTTAAAAGTAAATTAAAATCTAGTCATCAGGGGAATGCGAATCAATCCCACCAAGAGATAACCACTTCACACCTAGTGGGATGGCTGTAATAAAGAAGTTAGATGATAACAAATGTCGGTGAGGATGTGGTGAAACCAGACCCTTAACCCTCCCCCGATGGTAATATAAATGGCTCAGCCAATACGGAAAACATCACGGCCGTTCCTCAAAAAGCTACAAATAGTTGCCAAACAAATATAGGATTATGCTCTGACCCAGCAATTCCACTCCGAGGTATATATTCAAGAGAAATGAAAACATATGTCCACGCAAAAACTGGTACACAATGTTCATAGAAGCATTATTCATAATAGCCAAAAAGTAGAAAACCCAATGTCTACCAACTGATGAATGGACAACCTGTGATAGATCCTCGTGATGGAATATTGTTCAGCGATAAGAAAGAATGAAGTACTGATTTATGCCACAATATGGATGAAACTTAGAAACCATTATGCTAAGTGAAAGAAACCAGTCATGAAAGCCCAACATATGATTCCTTTTATATGAAATGTCCAGAATAGGAAAATACATAGAGACAGAAGGTAGGTTAGTGGTTGCTTAGGGGGTGGGCAAAGGATGAATAGAGGATAATAGCTAAAGGATATGGGGCTTTTTTGAGGTAATAATGTTCTAAAATTGATTCTGGTGATAATTGCACAACTTTGAATATATTAAAAATCGTTAAAGTGTATGCTTCAGATGAATTGTGTGATATACGAATTACATTTCAATAAAGCTATTACAAAAAAATTAAATCACCAAAACACTAGAATAACTTATAACCTACACATTTGGGTTCAAGTTACTGTCTTTGTGATTCTTGGGATGTTTTTTTAAATCTCGTGAGATTATTTTTAGAGGGAAAGCCTGCAGAGCATGGTTGTTAAAGAGCAAAGGCTTTGGAATCAGACCTGGATCAACTTGTGGCTTCAACACTTCAAAGCTGTTTGTCTTTGAGCAAATTATCTCACCTCCGAAGGCTCAGTTTCCTAGATTGTTGGGAATAATAATACCAATCTCTTAGGAGTATTATTGGAAGTGCATAGTTAAGTGTGCAATAAGTGTTAGCAACACTTGATGATAAAACAATTGACTTCTTATTGGTGTGGTTATCTGAAACAGGGATAAACCTTTTCTGTGAACAGGGCGCAGTGCGGAATGATTGCAATGCAGAGAAGATATTTCAACAAATATGTACTGAGTGGCAGGCACTCAGTAGTGGGGATTGGTTGTGGGGGTTGGGGGTCAAATAAGATGGATCTCCTTCAATCACCAGGAATTTACTGTATGCTAGGTGGCACTGAAGGTAGTGGGCATACCTCTCTGTACTGATTGTTTTAATATTAATATGGCTTTAAGATAGGAGTTGTTACCAAGTATACAGGAACAATAGGAGAGGCCAGTGAAAGGAATTCATATGAAAGTACACTACAGAAGATGACACTCAAGCTGAGTATATATATATTTTTAAGATTTTATTTATTTATTTGAGAGAGACAGAGCACAACCAGGGAGAGGGGCAGAGGGAGAAGCAGACTCCTGGCTGAGCAAGGAGCCCGATGTGGGGCTTGATCCCAGGACCCTGAGATCATGACCTGAGCCAAAGGCAGACGCTTAACCAACTGAGCCACCCAGGTGCCCCTCTAGCTGAGTATTGAAGAATGAGAAAATTTTGCTTGAAAAAGGCCAGAAGGGCTTCCCTGGTGGCAGAAACAGTGCAAGCAAATAAATGCCTAAACAGCCCATTTATAGGTCAGCTCTCAAATTTACATCTCCTAACTTCCAGGGTTCTATATCAACTGCAAATTCAGAATCTTCACTTGTAAGGCTCATAGACTTTTTTTTTTTTTTTTTAAGAATTTATTTATCAGAGAAAGAGCACAAGCAGGGGGAGCAGCAGAGGGAGAGGGAGAAGCAGGATCTCTGCTGAGCAGGGAGCCCAAAGCAGGGCTTGATCCCAGGACCCTGGGATCATGACCTGAGCCAGAGGCAGACACTTAACCGACTAAGCCACCCAGGCATCCAGGCTCATAAACTTCCTAAACTCTCCCCCACAACATGGTCCACCCACAGCTTTTCCCATCTCCAATGATGGCAACCCCAGCCTTCTGGTTGACATCGTCATTAAGTTATTCTCAGCTACTTTTTGTTTCATCCCCACAACCAACTTGTCAGGAATACCCTTGCCTCTACCTTTAAAATATATGCAGGATCTGAGTTCTTCTCAAACCTGTTACTGCTACCACCCTGGTCTGAGCCACTATCAGCTCCTGTCTGCTTCTACTTGTTCTTGTCTACACTCTCTAGATAGCACCCAGAGTGATCCTTTTCAAATAAAAATACATCATAGTACTTCACTGCTCAAAACTTCTATGGTATGCATTTCACTCAGGATGAAACCTGGGGGGGGGGGTTCTTTGCAAGGGCCGACAAAGCCCTTCCATGATTTTTTGCCTCACACCACACTTTGCCTTTCTATTTGCTTTCACTACTCACCCTTGACTTCATTTGGCCCTCTGATTTTGTTTGGTCCAAGTAGTGGTTTATAGTTTTTCTCTTTGCCTATGTACTATTGAAAAGGCAGTAACTATAACTAGGTAGGGGAACGTTCTGGTTCCTTGCTCTACGAGCACCCATCGTCTCACTCGTTCTTGCTCAAGCATTCACACACCTGCAGGATCCTGACAGGCGCTGGATGTCCCACACAGTGTAGGAGGCAAATGTGGAGCCACTGAAGATTTTAAGTAGGTCAGAGTCATAGTTAGATTGTTTTGCTTTCAGCAAGGGAAATGGATTTAAGGGGAACTCCACTGAAAGCAAACAGTGGAAGAGGGACAAGTTAAGGAACTTTTTACAACACTCTGCACGGGAGCCTGGCTAAGGCTATGGTTGTTCATGAGAGTGGAGAGAAGATTCCAGATTCCAGAAATAGTTTAAGGTAGAGTTGGCAGGACCTGGTGTTTGTCTAAATATGGGTTTTCCGGCTTGAGTCACCTGGTAGATGAAGGTACCACTTACTGAACACGGGATTTATGCAGAAAGATGATCTTTGAAGATAAGGAATGGGAGAAAATATAGATTTCCTTTTGGGTATTTTGATTTGGAAGCATCCAAGGAAGAGCCACCGCTGTGTGGGTACAGCAAGCAATTGGGTCTAGGGTTCTTAGGAGCAGGGGACACTGGAGGTGGAAATCTGGCTGGACTGGAGATCTGGGTTGATTATGACTTTTCCAAAAATTTTGTTCTCCTACCCCCCTCCCCCTCCTCTTAATTAGAAGTACAGTTTTTCTTTTTTCGAATTTCACTTTTTACTTCCATCATAACTTTTCCCGGAACACACACTATGGACATCTTCAATGTATTGATCCCGTCGTCGACAGCCTCCTCTGGTAATGTTTAAAGCTTAGATATCTTGAAAATGAAGGCGTCGTAACCGATTGAAGCAAAAAGGTGGGGCAGATGCAGTTCCTAAATCACACGAATATTTAACTTTCGAGGTAGGCATTTCCTGCACCTGGGAATGGGCTAGGCGCTGCGTGCCCTCCTTCCGTATCAAGCAAACTCCCGAGGCCCGACGCCCCTTTCTTCGTCCTCTTCTCAGGACCAGCCCAACCGGCCCTCACTCCCGCACCCACTCGCCGTAGGCTCGTTTCTAGTCAGCGTTCACCCAGTTTCCTGGACGGTGCGGCCAGGCTCTTGAATGTGCGGGAACAGGCTGGAGCCGCGGGTCCCCCAACCCCTGGCGGCGGCGTCCGCCCCTGTCCCGGAGGAGGACGCGCTGCGGCTGCCCGGGGCCCCCAGCAAAGGCGCGCGCAGCCGCCCCGGCCTCGGGCGCCCGCCAGGCCCGCATTGTCTCAGCTCCATAGCAACTCGGCGGCGGCGGGGGCCGCGCGCGCAGCTCAGCGTCGGCGTGCGCTCGGGCTCCCGCTCCCGGGGACAGACGGGCGCTGCCGGCCGATGGCGCCCTGACGGCCCCGCGCGGGCCCCGGGCGCTGGCAACGGCGGCGGCATGCCCGAGAAGCGGCTCACCGCGGGTAGGTGCGGCGGCGGGGACCACACACCCGCCTCTGGACGTGACTTCTCGCCCGGGCGCCCCCCTTCCATACCTTCCAAAACGTGGCTCCACTGCTCTCTCTCAGCGTTTTATTGCGCATTTCACCCCCTCCCACTACCCTCGGCCCCCGACGACCCCCGTTTGCATTGCCTCATTGGCACCGTCTTCTTTGGTCTTGCTTCATTCTCCGTTTTGCAGCTGGAATAATGGAAGCCTACAAGGTTAACTTCAGGGTCACAGTGAATTAGTGACCAAGCTGGGTTCCAGAGGCCTTTCCTCCCCACTTCCACCTTGAATTCCAACTTAAAATTCAATCCATGTGCAGAGAATGAACAGAGAGCCAAAATTTTACTGAGCTTGCCCATGTATAAAGCAGGGCTAGGTGCTGTCTCAAATTATTTCATTTACTTTAAAAGGAAATCAGATTTGAGTGAGATAATGTCATATTTTATCTTGTTTCAGAGCCACCAGATATTACAGAAGAAGGATTTGTAAGTACAATTTTAGAGGGCTATTTTCCCCCTTGGCTTTTAAAAATCATGGATGGTAGAAAAAAGCTGTATATTTTCTCTTCCCCTTTTTGCCAAATGAGTAGAATAGAAGCTTTGGCTTGGGAGCAGTGGTGCTGAGTACAAGGCATTTTTACATTCTTTAACAGGTACATTTTAGGCCAGTTGATTTTTATGGTGGATGCTATTTACTGTTAAAGTTCTTTTACATAAATGACCTCATTTAATTTCTCTAAACTTTTTCATGACTCCGTGAGAGCTGGGTTTCATCTCCATGGTTTTATTGTGATGTGGCGGTGCAGTCCCTGGTTGTGTAAACATTCGTAGATGGCACTGAGTGATAACAAGTGGTCAATTGATAGTTATAATTACTTAAAAAATGTACTAAATGTTTTCGGATCAGACCTCTGGTGAGTTGAATAGTAATAAGTACTTTGCCAAGTATGTGATATACTTGATAACTAGGTGACTGCTATATTTAGGATGGGTTCCATTGTAACTCCTGTTGGATATTTAAGGAACTTGCTCAAAGTTAAACAGCCAGATAGGAGGTAGCAGGGCCTGTTTCCTTCTAAGGCTGGATTTTTATTCCAAGAGCCCTAACCACTGTAGGGGCTGAGGGCAGGCTGTCTCAATATGGGCCACTTTGGCATGAAGATTATTTTGAGTTAAAAAGCGGTTGAAACCCAGCAGATTCAGGAACAGCTCTTTACCTCTCTCGCAACTGCCTAAAAAGAATTTAGGTAGAGAATCCAGGAAGAGAACTATCAGCACAGAGAACGACATTATGGTATGAACGAGGAAAGGTAGACGGGGAGGAACCCGGCAAGGCCTGTTTGATCCAAGTCCTCCACGTCCCATTGTTTCCGAGTGGCCCAGCACACATTTGTTTACCAAACATTTACTTTTTCATCTTCCTGTGAATGGCTCTTTCCCTTGGAGTCCCAGCCCCCTTCCGCTTCTCCTTGAGTCAGAACAACATATATGCCTCCTTTTGCTTATCTTTGGAATTTCCGCGTCTTTGTGAATTCCCCATGTGTACACTACTAAATCTGATCTTCTCCTGTTAATCTGTCTCATGTAGACGCAATTCTTAGTCTAGCTGGAAGACCTTAGGGCAGAGAAGAATTTTTCCTCCCCTTCACCACTTCTCTGTGCGATTTGGCTTATGTCTTCTAGCACATATTTCTGTTGTTGGCCAATTATCTTATTTGCTTCTGGCTTTTTATTCAACAAACTTGAGTGCCTTTATATTCACAGTGCACTACTAGATGCTAAAGATAAGTCTCAAAAAGTTTACAGTCTAGCGGGGAGGGGCTCTGAGAGGAGAGGGCAAGGGGCTGTATCTGCTTGCACCTTTCATTTCACCCTTCTGGACCTTTGGTGCACTACTGAGAGAGAGACAGACAGACAGACGGACAGACATCAAGATAGAGGCACAAACAGCAATGCCAGAAACTCCACCCATCTTCTTGTTGTCTTGGTGTAACCCTGGGTAGTGGCACATTTCTTTAAACTGCTTCGGGACTGTTCTTCATTCCCGCGGAAGGTCCTCATTTCTGAAGCCAGTCTTTCCCATACAATTCCACCATAAACTCTTTGAGGAGCACTCAGCAGCATTGCACGTAACCATTTGAGTAGCCTGCTGACCCCTCAGGTCTTTGTAACTGTTTGGGAACTGGTAACAGCACAGAGACTCCATCAGCCACCCCTCTTTCTCTTGCTGTGTCTGATACCACCATCTCCCAGTTTCCCGTCTTTCCTGTTGATGTCCTCCTTTCTGGCTTCTCTTTCTTGGCCCATGAAAGTGTTGACCTTCTTCAGGACTCTGTTCCACAGACTCCCTCTGGGGGAGCTCTTCTTCTCCTGCAGTTTTAGCTACTCTTATTTCGCAGGACTTCCAGATCTATACATCACCAGTCCAGACACCTTTTCTGACGCCAGAACCCTATATCCGCTGGGTTATGGGACACCTTCATCATCTGCATGTCCCTGCCTCGCCACCACAGTCATATTTCACACTCTCTTTTTCAAGAGTGTGATAAAGTGAGCTTATCTCTTTGCTCCCCTCAGCCCTGTGCTGTTTTTCTTCCCTTTTTTCTTGTTTTGGTTAGTGATGCCGCTGGCCATTCAGCCGTCCAAGAAGCCAGAACTTTTTCCCCCTTTCTTCACCTCACGCCTGCAATCATTTACCAAGTTCCTTTCCTAGACGGGTCTTTTTCTCCATCCTTACAGCTACTGTCTTATTTCAGGCCCTTATCCCTGGGCCTGCACTCTGGCAGTAGTCCTAACTGATATCACTGCCTCCAATATTCTCTCTGTCGACTCCAATTTTTCTTGGCCTAAAGCTTAAAGTGTAAACTCCTGTGCATTGCCTGTGCGGGATGATGTTGTTTTGCTCTGTCTACCTTCAGATTCTCCTCCTCCCGTCACTCCTCCCCTGGCTGTCAGATGGCTGTTAACTCTTTTAAAGAATTACCACATTCCTTGATTGCTCAACTCTTTTATTAATCCTCCTATTTATTGAATGCTGACTACAGGCTAGTATTTAACCTCAAAACAGCTCCATTAGGTGGTTATTAATCACCCACGTTTCACTGATGAGGAAGTTGAAGTCCACAACTATTAACCAACTTGGCCTGAGGCCACACATCTAGTAACTGGCAGAGCCAGAAAGTCAAACACCTCCTGTCGGCATTCACAATCTTTTCTATAACTTTTTAGCCTTTTTTAACCTTACCTCCTAATACTTTCCGTGTGATAGACAATGTTCGTAGTGTTTTGGGATTATAAAGTACTTCCACATTCCTTCTGTTCTTGCCAAAATGTTCCTCTTGCCTTCTTGCCTTTGCCGTGAGGGTTTTGTCTCAGTTGCCCTCCCCGTCTCTTTCCCAGTCTTGCACACCCTTCAGGGCCCAGGTCACCTCCTCAATGACAACCTCACGTCATCCAGACTGCCTTTGAACTCTGTGCAGCTTGCAGTGGAGACCTGTTTGTGACCAGCTCCTCTGATTCATGTGCTCACCCAGGATTATCGGTAGATGAAATAACTCATGCCTTTGCACATATATTTACCCCTGTTTTCCTCTGTTGTCAAAATAATTTTTTCTCATTAATAGTCTTAGAAAAATAATGTGGCAGAGCTCTCTGGCTCCCCCACATTGATTCTACCCTTTCCCTACAATTTATGCTAGACACGTTGCTTTCTAGATTAGACTACATTTTCTAGCTGATGTTTACAGAGATGAGATAACTGACCACTACATCACACAGCTAGTACGTGGTCAAGCCACAATTAGAACCCGGGTCTAACTGACTCTATCTAACATGCACAGGGAGAGAACAGGCCCTTTTCTTCTTTCCTGCTGGCTGGAATGAGGATGTGATGCTGGAGCTGAAGCAGTCAGATGGGATTATGAGGTAGAAGTGGCGTTAGCTTTCCAGAAGAAAGATGCAACACTTCTGCTTACATTCCATTGACCACAGTTTGGTTACATGACCACATTTAGTTGCAAGGAAGCCTAGAAAAATTTTAGAATCAATCATTTGTTGTCAGGGACACATTGCCTTGTATGTATTTTAACTTTTTATGTGTAAAATTTGCAATGTCTTCACACAATTGTGAATTCCTACAGGTCTGGTACTGGGTCTCAGTACATCTTAATATTCCCTGTGGTGTGTAGCACAATGTCCAGAATATGCTATTAGATGATTAATAGATTTTGGTGGATGGGTATTTTCATATATGATAATTAGTGTGATTTGTTTCATTTATTTTTTGTTTTATTTAAAAAATTTTTAGAGTTGACACACACTGTTGCATTAGTTTCAGATGTACAACAGAGTGATTCAACTTCTCTATACGTTATGCTATGTTTCATTTATTATCGTCTTTTGTGAAGTTTCTTTTGATACCTATTCTGTATTTCTTAAGCACCTCTCTCCTGGCATTCTTCCACTTCAGTGTCTTTGTTAACTTTGTATTTGACTGGTTTTTGATAATTCTCTCAGGGAAAATACATAGAAAAATGTTAATACATTCAATTTTCTCATCAGTTCCTCTGGGGATATATTTTTAATTATAAAAGTAATATATGAATATTCTTATAAATAATTCAAGTAATAAAAGTGATAAAGTGAATGCTTCTTTTCATCACTTCCCTCTGTCCAAGCCCCTTTCATTTTTATATCCCATAAAAACCAAAATATAAATCTGTCATAACAAGAAAAGTAGAGTTCAGACTGCTTTATGTTACATTGGGATTTCATTATGCGTTAGGTATACATTGAGAAGAGTTTAAAGTGAGAGTGACTGCTAAATTATTTTTAACTTCAAAATAGAAAATAAATTCATTTTAAAGGCTTAATTACTTGACTTAAATCCAAAATAATCATATTTTTTTCTTGTGCCTTAAAATTTTTAAAAAAAGATTTATTTATTTTTTTTTTGGAGAGGGAGAGGCAGAGGGAGAGAATCTTTTAAGCAGACTCCCCACTGAGCAAGGAGCCCAACCCAGGGCTCAATACCACCACCCCGAGATCATGACCAGAGCCGAAACCAAGGGTCGACACTTAACCAACAGAGCCTAGACACCCCTAAAAATTGTTTGAAACTATGCAGGAGGGCATGTCATTCCTCAAAAGTAGTCTCTGTAAAAATGTTGTAGTACAAAGATTTTTTTTTTTTTAAGATTTTATTTATTTATTTGACAGAGACAGACAGCCAGCAAGAGAGGAAACACAAGCAGGGGGAGTGGGAGAGGAAGAAGCAGGCTCCCAGTGGAGGAGCCCGATGTGGGGCTCGATCCCAGAACGCCGGGATCACGCCCTGAGCCGAAGGCAGACATTTAACGACTGTGCCACCCAGGCGCCCCCAAAGATTTCTTTTTCGGAAAATTATCTGGTACATGAAGCCCACAGTTTCATTAACTTTAAAAGCAGATGCCATTTAAAAAAGGCAGAAGTAAAAAAAAAAAAAAAAGCAGATCTCTTTATTTTTACCATCAAAATGGGAGAGACTAGCTTCATGCAGTATTTACTGTATTTTACTTGTTAAAAATGATATTCATATTTAGCTAATCCTTAGCTTGTTCAAATTCATGCTCTGTTGTTTGTGTAGGTTGAATGAACTTATAAACACAGAGGTGGCGTTCTGTGGAAATGGTGGAGGGCAAGAGCAGATGGATGTAGGCACCATTCCTTCTTTTCCCCCAGTTCCCTTTCTTTCCTTAGGAGGGTGTGCCAGAAGTGTTTCCAGCAAGTCATTTGGAAACTGAGACAGGTCCTGGAGGTACTTTGGAAAGTGTTAGGCCGTTTGGAATTCTTCCATCTCTATGGAGTCCAGTTCTCTGTTTGGAATCAAATTCTCTGATGTTTTCTTGAACTGCAGAAACTGCATTAGAGGTTCCATCAATAAGTAATATAACAAGTATATTGTTAAGCAATTACTTGCACATATCGCTTTATTAGGCACTACTGGGGACACACATCGTCAGCCACTATTCCCCACAGTGGTATAGTTTCTGATTGCAGAGATGACCTTTAATGTGAAACAATAAGAGGGTAGAGAGAGAATCCCAAGCAGGCTCCATGCCGAGCACAAAGCCTGATGCAGGACTCAATCTCATTACCCTGAGATCATGACCTGAGCCGAAATCAAGAGTAGGATGCCCAACTGGGTGGCTCTGTATTCATTAGACAATAACTTCCCATTACCCCTCCCAAGCCTCTGGTTACCATTATTCTATTTTCTGTCTTCACAGATTTGACTATTTTAGGTACCTCCTGTTAAGTGGAATCATACAATATTTGTCCTTTTGCATCTGGCTTATTTTATTTAGTATAACATTTTCAAGGATCATGTTTCAGTTCATGTTATTGCATGAATCAGAATTTCATTCCTTTTTTTTAGGCTGAATAACATTCCATAAACACATCTTGTTTATCCTTTGGTATGTCAATGGACATTTGAGTTGTTTCCACTTTTTGGCTATTATGAATAATGCCACTAGGAACACGGGTGTACAAAATTCTGTATGAGTTCCTGCTTTCAGTTCTTTTGAGCATATACCCAGAACTGCAATTGCTGGGTCATATGGTAATTATATATTTAATATTTGAGGAATGTCACACTGTGCAAAGCAGCTGCACTATCTCACATTCCCACCACCAGTGTACAAAGGTTCCAATTTCTCCACATCCTCACCAATAGTTGTTATTTTACTTTTTTTTTTTAAATTGTGACCCACTTAGTAGATGTAAAATGATATCTCATTGTGGTTTTGATTTTAATTTCTCTTATTTTTAGTGATGAGATCTTTTCACGTGCTTATTGACTATTTGAATATCTTCTTTGGAGAAATGTCTATTCAAGACCTCTGCCCATTTAAAAAACTTGGATTGTTTATCTTTTTCTTGCTTATCAGATATATGATTTGCAGATGTTTTCTCATGTTCTGTAGGTGGTGTTTTCACTTTCTTTCTTTTTTTTTACTTTGCCCATTTTTGTGTTTTCACTTTCTTAATAGATGCCTTTAATGCACAAATTTTTTAAATTTTCATAAAGTCTATTTTTTTTCTTTTGTTGCTCATACTTTTGAATCCATTGGCAAATAAATACAAGGTCATGAAGATTTATCTTTATTTTTTTTGGTAAGTATTTTATAGTTTTAGTTCCTATGTTTAGGTCTTTCATCCATTTTGAGTTAATTTTTGTGTATGGGATAAGGTGAGGGTCCAACTTCATTCTTTTGCATGTGGATATTCAGTTTTCTAGCACCATTTGTTGAAAAATAGTGTCCTTTCCACACTGAATGGTCTTAGCACCCTTGTTGAAAATCATCTGACCATGTCTGAGAGGGTTTATTTATGAACTCTATTCCAGTGGTCTGTAGCTCTGTTTTTTATGCCATACTGTTTTGATTACTGTAGTTTTGTAGTAAGTAAGTATTGAAATCAGGATATGTGAGTCCTCTAAATTGGTTATTTTTCAAGATGGTTTTGGCTATTTGAGGTCCCTTGAAATTCCATATGAGGTTTAGGATGAATTTTTCTATTTCTGCAAAAAATAGTATTATTGGGATTTTGGCGGAGATCTGTTATAATAATGTTATTGGGATTTTAGTACAAAACTGTAGATTGCTTTGAGTGGAATTGTCATCTTAATATTGTCATCCAATTCATAAACATGGTATGTTTTTCCATGTATTTATGTCTTCTCTTACTTCTTTGCAGCAAATTTCTTTGTAAATGGAATTATTTTCTTAATTTCCTTTATGGATGTGGGCAACTTTTTAATATCAAGTTTTATGGTTGAAATGTCTGTATGTGGTTACCAATCAAGATTTTTTTAATGGTGATCTCTTAAAATTCTTGAATAGTTTCTGTTGGTAAGAAACCGTTTCACCCAATAAGAGTTAGAATTTTTTAGACTTTTTTTTGTAACCGTTCAAAATTGCAGGAGTTGAAATTAAAATTTAGTAGTTCTTTTTCTCATGACAAATATAATGTCAAAATTTCTTAGGGTAGACAAATTGATTTAGAAATCAAGAAAATGTTTCATATCAACTATTTCAAAATAATGATGAAACAATGTTGCAGTATATTCATACATTTTTTGAGTGATCACCTTGTATGTAGCCTGGCTAGGCATACTACAGGCATACATCAGTTACCAATAGACAGAAATATCTGATATATGTGAAGGCAGAGATTTGGGGCCATCATCTGTAGCCTTCCAGGCTCTCCCTTCCCCCCTTCCTCCAAGCTGTCAGCACCTTTGGCTGTGCACTGTTTTCTTGGACATCTCAAACAAACTCTTCTGGCAGCTTCATGGGACAGTAATATGCTCTGCAGATAGCTAATAAATCTATGTCCAGGAGCTTGAGCAACTCCTTGGCTATGCTCAGTGTCTTACAGAGGAGCAGTGGGTGTGGGATGTAACTCATCAATCGCCTTCTCCAAGGGAGGGGGATGGACACGAGGAGTCCCAAACCAGGTTGCTCACAACCAGAGGTCACGATCCTGGAAGCTCCAGCCATCCCTGGCTGTGCCTGGTTGCCTTGAAGGCTGAAGAGGTCCTCTTTGACTTGACCCATTGAATTCTATTGTCTGTACCCCACCATTTCATTGCATCTTAGTGGGAAGCTCTGTTTAGAAAGGAGAAAAGAAAGACTATGTGTACTTTAGGAAGAAGCAGCAAAAATAAGTGCATCCTGGTTGGTGTAATTCCTATCCACTGATTGATGAGAGTATTCCTAATCTAATGTCGATCAGTACTGGATTCTGCATTGGAAATTAGATGAATGGCTTTGGTTTAATGTGTGAATGGCTTGAAAGGAAGTTGGAAACTTGGATTATTTTTCTACTTCTGCCATTAGCTAACTGTGATCACCTTTACTATGTTTTGCTTTCCACCTTTCTTTGCTCATGCATTTCTCACTGTACTCTGCATTATTGCCTCTCATATATGTATTTCTAATTATAGAATTTGAAGTTATTTCAAACGCCATTTTTTTTCTGCTTGAGTCTCTTCTGATTCCTCCTACCAGATAGTATGTTTCCTTTCTTTGTGAGGAAACATTTGATATTGTAATTTTCCTCTGGTATGGATCATAATTCTTTCTTGGACTATGGTTTATGTCTGTGTTTATCATATTTCATCCTCCTTATTTATAAGGTCTTCTTTGTATATCTTGCATCTTTTAGATTGGTGAACTCGTAATTTATCTGATTTGAGGGTGCAGCAAAATAAATTTTTAAGCAAAAAAATTTTTGTCCACCGTAATTAGCCAGCCCATATAAACTATTTTGCTTAACCCTCTTTCAGGAAGAAACTTGAGAAGTTTGGACTAAAAACGGAAAAGCTGACCTCATTTTCACAGATGGCACACCTGTAGTACTTGAAAAAACAGGTTTCAAGTGTGTATTCAATTCTAAAAAAATGTTCCTGCCTTCCATTGCATCATTCAACAGAGAATCTGTGTTGCAAATTTTGAAGTCAGGTTCATGGAATGATGTAATGGAGGAATTGATTGTAACTCAGTGTTCTTGATTGTACCATTAATAACCATCACCAGTTTATTGGTTATTTGAAATATATTAATCCCAAATATGGTGACTTAGTTCATTTTAATATGGCCATGTGACTAGATTGTGGAGACTTACTAGAATAATGGAGCTGCTTCTTCAGATCAAGGCCTTAAAATTTTTTTTTTAAATAAAGAGTTTTGAGAATCAAGGGTTTATTAAAATCCTTAATAAATAAAGATAAATAATAAGTAAAGGGTTGAATGAAGATTCTCATTATGACAAGATGTCTGAATGCATTGGTCTAGAAACTTCGGTGGGAAGGTAATGCTCATTTGTTTAGAGAAGTGCAGGCCTTCCCATTAAAGTACAACAGGAAGACGGAGAAAATGTCACTCAGAGACCATGCTTCTTTCTTTCTCTCTCTTTTCTTTCTTTCTTTCTTTCTTTCTTTCTTTCTTTCTTTCTTTCTTTTTCTTTTTTTTTTTAGATTTTATTTATTTGAGAGACAGAGAAAGACTGGGGGTGGGGGCAGAGGGAGAAGCAGACTCCCCGCTGAGCAGGGAGGACGAGGGGCTCAATCCCAGGACCCTGGGATCATGGGATCATGACCTGAGCCGAAGGCAGATGCCCATCCACTCAACCGACTGAGCCACCCAGGTCAGCCTCATGCTTGTTTCTATTGTAGAACTTCTCTAATAGCAGCAGAAGTGCTGATATTTCATATGGGAAGAAAGGAGTATACAACTTCAGAAAAGAAATCCAGATTTTGGTGTTTTTGAATACTTTTGAATTTCTGTGGTTGTGAATGCAAACCCAAGAGTGTGACTGCATGCCAAGGAAATGCCCTACAGGGTGGCTCAGTTTCAGGGGGATCTGAGGTTCCTGAAAACAAACTGCTCACCAGGGTGTCAGGGCAGTGCTGCCTGATGAGGGTTTGTGGACCAGAGCCACCTGAGACTCAGTCCTTGCTGAGATGAGTCAGAAATCGAAAGAAAACGCTTAGAAACTTTATGGTGTGTTGACAGTATGCTTGTATCTATTGAGTTTAGTAATCAACAATTGGCCTTTTGTATTATGTTTATCTTTTATTTCATTTTCTAGTTAATTCATTCTTATTGTATTGTACAAGTTATTTGTCTGAAACTTAGGGATTAGGGAAAAAAACACAACAAAACAGTTACTTCATCACAGAGAATGTAGAAATCAGTGAGTTAGAGTCTCTGAGAAGGGTGAGGCATCAGGAAATGAATATATGAATCCGAGGATTATCTAGAGGTTTCTGGCTATGTGGTCGACCAAATTCTAGGCAATATGTAGGTCCCCCTGACTCTGTGAAATATACATTCTGTTTTAGAGGTGAAATTTTAAAATACAATGCTGTTTCAGAAAAATTAACAAGGGACAATGCTCCACCACTGTTATCAATTAAAAATACTCACGCTCCCCATCGGAGAATTTTTGATCATGAGCCCAATAGTGCAAAGTCTGGCCACCCTTATTGTACACAGTGCCTTCTTCCATCTGGGAGCTCCTAAAAAATATTTATTAAATTCAGTTGATTTCTCTTAAGAGTTAGCAGAAAGTAGGTAGCTCACTGAATAAAGTCCGGAAAATTAAAGTCACATTGAAAGGTAAAATTTGACAGCTTATTAGCTGTATGGAGGCTTCCCCAAATGGTATCTGCTCTGTTCTGCTTTACTAATCTTCGTGAGCAGAGCTTTGAGGATATATTACTGAGGCACTACTATGAATGTAGAAGGTTTATGAGATCCTAAGTTCCTTGCCGTTGTTCTAATTAGTTGAGGTTTTTAGTAAACTAAATCCTGAGTTTGTTGTGGTTTTAAAAGCTCACAGATTTTTAGTAAGTTCCTTGATATACAAGGTTATGTATGTGGTTTTGTATCACTCTCTTCCAATTGGACTACAGATACTTAAAAAAATTACCCTGAACAATGTATTTTCCAAGTTAATATGCTACAATATCTTCCTTTTACTGCAACACTATACTCAACAAATTTTTAAAATTGGCCAATATAAGAAGAAAATAATCAGCCATATGGAAATAATAGCATTGTGACATATTGTCAACTTTCATGTTAGATTTACAAAGTGGAAATATAATTATGAATAACAAAATAAACACATGTTCTATATAACAGAGTATGCCGTGATGTGCTTTTGACACAATGGAAACAATTGCTAATAAAATAAGGTGTTTTATTTGGAAGAGAGAATTTGTTCTTGGCAGTGGCTTTCCAATTTTGCCAATTTTAAAAGCAACTATGTTGGTGGGTGAGATAGTTATGGAAAAAATATATACAATCTTTATGCTTAGAACATATGCACTGTCAAAGTTTCTTCACGCAAAAGTTAAGCAGGACTCAGATTACTAAAGCTATCTCATTGTAAGGAGGAAGCAGTAGAATATTTTCTTTCCTTGGTTTATCACTTCCATTGGGCAATTTAAGAAATACACATTCTGAATTTCATTTTAAATCCAAATACTGGTTCTGTCTTTATTGATTCTGCAATTATTTTTTATGAAATCTATAGAATATAAATAAATAAGATATATACATAAATGTGTGGAAATAAGTCTGTGGGAAATTTACCATGTATGATGGTTTGTACTACATTTCTTTTAAGTAATGTGCTATATTTTTCATGTGTTCTGTTTTCCAGTTGGGCATACTAGCAAAATCTTTGAAGAGTATGCTCCATTCTATTTTGTTATTTCTTCCTCCCAGAGATTGTAGCACTGTGTTCTGTTTATAGCAAGGATTTGCTGTTGACAGACTGAAAAAGGTCTGAAGATCTACCTTATAATCTATTGATAAGCAGAATTGGAGAATAATACTGGCATGTTTTAAAACATCTTAGTATAAGCATAATATTGTGTTTTATGTTTTTGCAGGAAGATTCTTTGGCAACAGATGATTTCCTTGTGGACTATTTCAATGAATTCCTAAGCCTTCCAGTGAGTGTATTATTATATTCTATAGAATTTATTATCAAAGCAATTATAATCACTGGATTATCTTGTAAGACAAATTTATCAGGGATAGTATTTTTTAGAACTATTAATTAAAGCATTTAAGTAAAGTCTATACCTTTTTATGGAGTTAATCATTTGGGTTTGAATCATATTTAGGAATTATTGAAGAAAGCTGAGTCAGTTGTACCACAATAAAAATGAATGAATGAATGAATGAGTGGATAAGAAAGCTGGAATTTTTCTAACCATTGAAAAGTATTCTGTACAAAAATTAAATAAGTAATAATGAAAGAATAAATGTGGATAAGCTAGAAAAAGAAAGTGTTCTGTACAAAATCGGATGCTGGTGTATTTGATACCATTTCAGGCTTTGAACAGAGGTGAGAAGGACAAAATATCAAAAAAATGATGAAACTACATTTCTTGCCTCTAGGCAATTATTGGCATCCCCTCGGACAGACGTTAAAGTGGAATTTGTGTTTAAGTCAACTAGAATTTTATATCAATAGTAAATAAGATGTAGGTGGATGCCAAATAAAAGATTTGTAGTCTTAGGGAGCAGTGACTGGTAGACTACGTATCAAGGGCGCTGGGAAAAGTGAAAGGGAGGGTGCATAAAACACATTGCTGAGTAAATAAAGTTAATCAGGAATGTCAGATAAAGAAAGACAAGAAAAGGTTTTCATTATTTGTTACGAAAATGCAAAACACTTTTTTCATTAACATGTTTTCCAGGGAAATTTTGGAATATAAAAAATTCACAAGTTATTTTATTTTATTTATTTTATTTTATTTTATTTTATTTTATTTTATTTATTCTTAAAGATTTATTCATGTACTTAAGAGAGAGAGAAAGAGCGTGCAAGCGGGAGGAGGGGCAGAGGGAGAAAGAGGGAGAGGGAGAATCCTGAAGCATATTCCCCGCTGAGCATGGAGCCCGACGTGGGGTTTGACTCCAGGACCCCGAGATCATGACCTGAGCAGAAATCAAGAGTCGGACGCTCAACTGACTAAGCCACTCAGGTGCCCCCCAAGTAATTTTAAAGGGAGTGGGCCATAATATGTTAAGCCTCTTAAAGCCTAGCCACTGAAAATGTCTTTTGAAGGGGATGCACTTTCTTGCCTAGATTAGTTTTTGTATGTATGTATGTATCTAGGCATGCGTGTTTGTTGTTTTGTCTTACTTTCCTGTTTCCAAAAGAATTTCTGTTCTCTCTTCCTTTTGGCCAAGCTAGGCCTCTGCAACCATTATGGAGGTTAGGCTGAGACACCAAACACCTCTCCCTTTCAGCAACAGGCCTGAGTGATATTATAGGATACCTGATGGGTTCTTGTTTGGTCTGATTTTTCAACTTTCATCATCCAGTTGTATATTATAAAAACCCCAGCAGTATCGCAAAACTGTCAGAATTTTGTTCTTCCAGATTATGTGGTCTTTCCTCTAGGCTCTGTATTCTCCATTCTTCTGCCAATTCTTGTGACATTTTAAAGAGAAAAATCTCTATATTGGGTCTGATTTCAGCTTCTCAAGATTTATATTTCATTGTCTCAAGATTTGCGATTATCTTGACTTTTACTTGCTCCAGAACATAAATTCCCCTACCTTTTTTTTTTGAATCTATTTTAAATTATAGAACTGATGTAACAAAACTAGAGAAAATTTATCTTAAATGTGAAAAAAAAAATTCAGCCATAGTCCTGCCATCTAGTCAGGACTGATTTATCATTTTTGTGTGATCCCTTTCAGGGTTTCGATGAGATGACAGAGTGTCTCTTCAGTCATGGATTTATCCCACCCCAGCAGACCCCTGCAGTTTCACCCTCATATGTCCCCTGCAGCCCACCTGGGCCATTTCTCCCCTGTTTTCTGTCTCTCCAAATCCTTCTGCTTTTCATCCTCCACCACCCCCCGCCCCCGCACCCTGGCCATCTCTCATTCCTTTGCATCTGCATGTGGTACCATGCAGTCTACCCATTAACTACCCATGCTTCAAGCCACAAGATGGGAGAAGGGGAAATATGGTCACAGGTTTCCAAAAAAGAATTTGGGGACGGGGGAGGAAGAATGATGGATTCTCAAACTAAGTTCTGGGCGAGTCTAGAACCGATTAGTAATGTTTGGTTTATAAGCACTTGACTAAGAGTTAGAAGCCAGCCTAGGTTTGCGGAGAATGAGTGTGCCAAACTGATCTCTCTTTTTTGGAATACTGTGGACTGGCATTTTAGGGAACCATAAATTTAATGTATTATGGATTCCGTAAAGCATAATAATAACAACGACAGCCACGATAATAATACAAATAAATGGAACCATCTTATCCCCTGGTCTTTGTTTCCTGTGCCTCTTCTTGTTGTTAATAGCTTCCCAGCCTAACTGGCCCTCTTCATGTTTCTCAATATGCCAAGCGTCCTCAGGGCCCTCCAGGCTGGGGTGCTCTTCCCTGAGATACTTGTATCACCTTCTCCCTGATTTAAGTCACTTCCGTTCAGGAAATCTTTCCTCCCAACCCTAGCTAAAATAATACATGCTCCACTTATGCTGCTTTATTTGTCTCCAAACTCCTTATCATTTTCTGTGAAATGAGTTTTCAAATATTTGAACAGATTCTTTAACTATAATCAGTAGGGGTTGACTCTTAATAGCCTACAGATTGAAGTCCCCATTCCTTAGTGTGGAGTTCAAGATCTCACCTTCCTGGTTTCACCTCTAGCTCCATACTGCCTGCGTCACCTGCACGAACTTTCCTGCCTCACCCAAGTTCTCTCCCCCCGCCCCCCATGACCACACCTATTCTTCCTGCCCTCACCGCTCAGTGTAATGGTTGGGAACAGGAATGAGGCAGAACTGTGTTTGAGTCTAGCTTCTCAGTTTACTACCCACGTGATCTTAGACACATTTTTTAATTTCTGAGTTCCTTGGTTTCTGTCTCTGTGAAAACAATGTAACGATCTTATAAGGTTATAATGAAACAAGGTAATGTTTAAGTGCCTGGCCCAGAATTAGTGTTTCTCTTTCTTTTTCCTTCACTAACCAGACCATCCCATCTTCTATTGCTGAAACACGAGGGGCAGTCATTCCTGAATTAGACTGCTGTATCATTGTCAATCTAGAGAATAATCTTCTGTTCCACACAAATCTGTCATTGGCTTTGACTTTTCACATTATTTTTATCAGGTTCTTGGATGGAACATTGCAAGTGTTATTCCAGTTTAAGGTCAAGCTAGTAAGTGACAGGGTCCACCCAGGTCCACATGACTCAAAAACTCTTACTACCCTGTAATGACTATAGAACTGACAGCAGAGGAATAAACCAATAGTCTGAATAACAGAATCTGGTCTCGTTTTTATTGTGGTAATCTGAAATGGTCTAAAACAAACCTAATGTGTTTTTAGGGTGCATTAACAGAAGTATAGTTAAAATCAAGAAAAATATTAGTCAGGAGCATAGAAGGCACTCAATCAATGTTTTTTTGAATTGTATTGAGTTGTCAGACCACAGTTGGAATATTGTGTTCCATTCTTGGTGCCCCAGGTTAAGAGTTGCTCTGCCAAACCAGACTCGGGGAGACACAGCCAATGAACACTCTCGAAACCACGTCAGATGAGGAAGGGTTGAAAGAAGTATGGGTGTTGAACCTGGTTGGGGAATGGGTAGAAGGGTTGGAACGGACCAGCTTTTTCCAAATATTTCAAGATCTGATTGAGGAAGAGAAGTTAACATGTTCTGTGAAGCTAGAAGGCAGAACCAGGGCCAGCATTTATGAGGACATTGATTTTTTCCTAGAAGGAAGATGTTTGAGGTGTGCTTTCTAACAGTAGAACAGAACAATAGGGCTGGCGTTGTTCACAGGAGTAAACGTCCTGTGATTGGAGATATTCAGATAGAATGTTCTATGGGGATATATATATCAGGTGGGAGATTAGACTTTTCCAGCTAAAGAAAATTTGATTAATCTCCTTCTCTGTTTATTTTTATCTCAGGAGCTACACTGTAAATTTCCTGGGGCCAAGGCTGGTCCCTTTCTTCTGTATCTTCCAAGGCTTCTTGAGGATGATTCTGTTTTTTATTTCTACATCTTCCATGTAAGACCTTTTTTTTTAAATAAACAAATAAACCTTCTAATCTTCTGCCTCACCTCCTCTACCATATCCACCCCAAAACCCCAACAATCTAAGCCTGAGATAGATAGAGAGTGTAGATATAAACTGTAATATTCTGAATCTAAAAGTCCTTTCAGTCATCTAGATTTCTGAGACTTCTGTCTTCTTCCACATCTGTAGTGACATGCCCAAGGTCCCAGAACTGGATGGTGGCAGAAAAGGGCCTAGGAATCAGGCTTTCTGGCTCCCGCCCTCCTTCTTTCCATTACCCCATTATACCCGTGGGACACATTGTAAGATCCAGAAACTGATGGCTGGTAGCCTGCCTCCATGTTATTTTGATGAGGGGAATCCAGGACAGTTGCTGCTATTATAAATGATTATGGCACTTTCCAAATCCTAACTTTCATAACTTCATTCCGTTTGTTCTCATGCCAGGTTCATATTCAGATATTGTTTTCATTTGGTGTCTGGGAGGTTTTTGTTTTTGTTTTTTTTTTGTTTTTTTTTCTGCTGTCAACTCTTTATGTATAAGTGTTTGCTTATTAAGTTTTCTTCTGTGCTATAGTGTGAAAACATTTTTTTTTTCCTTTTGGTTTTGTTTTGTGTGTTTTATGCTCAGTGACTGTTGTGGGATTGGGTAGATGAGCCCACATACAGTTTTAGATTGGTCCTCTGTGGGTGGTTTAGAATGTTTGTGACATTTATGGTTTGCAGAAGCTGAAGGGGTGGCCCGTTCCATACCCTCCTTGCAAGGATAGGTATGTCATGTGTTTGCCAGACCATGCTTAGCTATGTGCCTTTGGAATTTTACCATAACTTCTTTTTTTGGGACTGATTCTCCACACTTTTTTTCTTTAATCTGTAAACTATTATAATTTCTTGCAGCTTTATGAAGGATTTATATGTTGGATGGATTGTTGGGTAAGCAGAAGGAGAGAGAAAGAAAGAGAGGAGAGATTGGGGAATCTGTGGCATGAAGGGGGGATGCAGGGCTCGGGTCTTCCGCTGCCAAAATTTAAATACTCAGAGTCTGATTTTTAAAGGTGTTGATGGAGTCTAGGTGGTACTGCTTAGTTCAGCGTTTCTACCTCCGGGTGTTTTGATAAGCCTTGTAGCTCAAACATAAAGCACTCAAATTACCTAATGCAACTCCTTTTATTAACTAAGGATATTTCCTATGCATTTTAGGTAGCACACTTTTCCTTCCATCCTGTTGGTGAATGTGTCCAGTAAATAGTTTATATTTAAACATCTAAAATGACAATAAAACTTAGATTGAAAGAAATCATTGGTAACTGCCTTCTTATATTCAAGTAGTCACATGTTTTTCATTCGCTGACTAGGATGCATGTTTAAAATACAGCTTTGGAGCTCAATTAGTAGAGACGGAGTTGGAGCAGAGATGAACATGTATTAAATTAACCCAGTCATTAGTTTTTAATTTAAATACTGTTCAGCTAAATAATTTGGCACCCGGTAAGGTTCAGTGGTGCTCCGCTCGCACTTTAAGCACATCACTAATTATTCACAGGTTTTTTTCCCCCTCCTCTTCTCAAAGAAATGTGGAACCAGCAATTTATTGTGGTAAAAATATTTTCGTGCACTTGCTTTTTCTGCGAAAATATTTTTCGCACATGGATGACTGGTACTACAAAGTTAGCTTTCACCACCTTCAGGTCAATTCGTTTTAGAACATTCGGAAAATGATACCCTTGAAATAAGAAAATTAAGTAAGGGAAAGAGCAGTCTGCAACAGCTTGTGGAGGATTGGGTTTGAGGCTCAGACTAAAGATTTTTTCCTGTCATGTGATTAAAAGCTGAGCGTTCTCTAAATCAGCCTACTCAGCTTTTTCAGGAGAAGGACCGACTTCCTACATCCTTCATTTCTCTCTCCCCTACCTTACATGTGTTTTATTGTCACATACTAAACCAACTGTAGGAGTTCTATGGGCTGAGAAATGGTGAAAACAAAGGATTTGATGTGTGAGAGAGATTTTTTTTTTTAAGCAGACAACAGGACTTTGCATAATAAAGACCAGGGTTCTTTCTTCTGCATACAGAACATAGATGGTCAGCCCCTCCACTTACGTGGATACATGGCAAAGTCTACGTGAAGTAGTGGACAGAGGTGGGCATTGAAGTTTGTCTTGACTGGGATCCTGTCTCTCCCCAGCTGCAAACTCTTCACTGGCTCCCCATTCTCCCAAAGCAATGATTCTCAAACTTGAACATGCATCAGAGTCACCTGAGGGCTTGTTAACACAGGATGCGGGGCCCCCTCAGAGTTTTGGATTATGGGGAGGGCCCTGAGAACTGCGTTTCTAGCAGGGTCCAAGGTGATGCTGATGTTGCTGGTCCAGGCTCCACACTCTGAGAATGGGGGACTGGAGAGGATTAAGTTGAGCGTTATGCATATAATAGAAAGTCCCTGATGAACTTGTCTTCTGCGTTTCTGTCCAGGCTTATACCCTGTGATTCCCCTCTTGAATAGTAAGCTTCAGCAACGTCAAACTGCTTGTAGTTCATCAATATACATGTGTTATTACTCAAAATGAATTATTTGTGCTCTGCAGAGAGAGTGAGGGTGATTTAAAGAGTGAGGATGATTCTGTCTGTTGTACTAATCCATAAACACGTATACTCCAGTCCGTGAGCATCCGATGAGGGTGTGAGACGGAAGATGAGAACCTGCTGTTCCCTCAGGGGTCTCTTCCTGCTTGCCTCTCCTAGTGTAGTCAACTGATCGTGCTGAGGGGGATTCTAGTATTAAACATGCATCTCTTCATATAACATGAGCTTTAAACACAAGCCCACCATTTCATTTGGTTCCTAGCTGAAGAATCCATGACCCATTTCAATACCAGAGGAAAAACCGAGCAGCTTCTTGAGAGGTAGGACAACATTGTACTTTATGGGTATTCTCAAAGATCTCAAGGGGTAATTTTGACTAAATATGATTTCACCTTATGTGCCCACGGTAGGGCTCATTGCTTTGTGGGATGAGTCTTTACTGTCTGTATGTACTTACATATCTTTCTTCTTCTGTTGTTGGATCCACATAACCTGAGGCCAGATCTGTGTCTCGTTCATTTCATTGGGGCTTTGTGGAGAATGCTCTGGATCGGCTCACTTAATGTAGCAGTATATCATCTATCATGATATCTCATTTAGTAAGGATTCAAAAAATACTTATTGAATGAATGAGTAAAATAACAAAGGAACAGTGGAACTGGGTGATCTTATTAGAAAGCAGAAGATATAAACCTGGGACGCCTGGGTGGCTCAGTCGATGAAGCGTCTGCCTTCAGCTCAGGTCATGGTCCCGGGATCCTGGGCAGAGACTCAAGTCGGGCTCCCTGCTCAGCGGAGTACCTGTTTCTTCCTCTCCCTGTGCCTGCCACTCCCCCTGCTTGTGCTCTCTCTCTCAAATACATCTCTCTCTCTCTCTCAAATAAATAAAATCTTGAAAAAAAAAAAAAGACGATAAAGGCTCTTTTTTTCCTGAGAGACAATCATGGACCAATGGAGTATCAAACCTGGAAGGCACCTTGGGATTGTTTAATTAAAATCCATTTTATGATTTAAAAAAATCCCAGAAAAGCAAAGTAATTTTACTCAACATTGCTTCTGTTTAATAATTCTGTTTATCCTTTTCTGGATAGATTCTAGTTTAGCCAAATCCCTTTTAAAGTACAGTAATTAAACTAGATAAAATACTCTGGTGTTACTACTGTGGTCTCTATAGTCAGATTCCCCTTTAGCATTTGCATGTTACACTAATTCAGATTATTTCAGTATTTTGTTGACTCTCTTCATCATAGAGAAAACTGAATGACCATGTATTGTTCCTGCAAGGGCAGAAACAGTGTTTTATTCAGCTTGTATCCTCTTTGCTTCGGACACTGATTGGCACTTGGGCATTCAAAAGTTTCGTTTTTGCTGAAATAAGTGAACTGGGGGAAGCTTTGAATCAATTATTTGCCCCTTTTATAACCTTAGAATCACAGTGTTACGAAGGACCTCCAGAGAGCCACTGGAAATTATGGCTTTTAAAACAGGAAAACACTTACTTCCCTGTGGCAAAGGCCCTATCACATTTCAATTCCACTGAGATAAAACCTTAAGTTTAAAAATTGTAAATATTTTAACATACAGCAACATCTCTTTAAAAAAAAAATAGGGTCTTTTCATGTCATTTAATCATGAACACAATTATAGCTTTCCTTCTGTTGTCTTTTTTTTTTTCCGTAAAGTACTTCTTTTTGTCCAGTTTCTCTCCTCACTTTCATGTGCTTCTGTCCTTGAGCTCTCCTTCCTCAGGATGGACAGACCCTGCCTCTTTTCCGACTCGACTCACTTCAGAATTCAAGTATTCTGTGCACGTGACTAGCAGGACCTAAGTCACACGGGAAGCCGGACCTGGAAGGGCTCTGGGTGATACAGTTTTTAGGTGTCCGGATTCTGCGTTGCAGGAGGTGGAAACAGATCCTGAGCGAACGAATCCACAGCATCTACCGACGCCTACTGAAATTCTGGGGCAGCCCTGGTTTAAAGCAGTTTGCCGTTGTGAGCCCAGAATTCTATAGTGAGCTCACTAGGGAACTTGCTGTAAACCCACAGAAGAGATCACTTAACCTTTTTCAGCCGCAGTTTAGCTTTGTGAGTTGAAAATGAAAGCAGTCGCTAACTACCTGCCTTAAAGCCCGCCCTTGCCCCTGTGTGTGTGCTGGGGACAGTAACCCATCCAAGAGAGTGAGTCATTACCACATGGAAGCCTGGCTCCTATGGCCGCAGCACTGCGGTCACAGCCAGCCTCCCCAGAGTGTGGTGATGGCTCTGCTTGTGGGATGTGAGCTTGCTGCCTCACCAACTCAAGAGCCAGCAAACAACACTCCAGACTGCTACCTGGAGAATCTTCCTAAAACCCAAATCAGGTTATGTTACTCCCCACTTTAGGATTTTCCCATCCCGTACTGTTTCCCAAAGGATCAAGATAAGCCTATGCTTCTTAAAATGCCATGCGTAGCCTTCCGTGATCTGGTCCTATCTACCTCATCTACCTCAGGTCTTTCCTCTGTTCCTTAAACTGTTTCCATGATGAATTAGTCTAGTTATATTCTCACTGCATGGAACTGCTTAAAATGACCCGTGTGCACCAGGCTCCTTCATGCCTCTGTGTCTTTACTGGTAAAACACCTTGGTGTGAATCCCAGTTCCACTAACTGTGTAGGGTTACTGCTTAGCACAGTGCCTGGCCTAGAGAAGGTGGTGACTGCAGGCTAGTTTTCTCAGAGGTGCGGCAATATGATGGTAAAGAAGGGGAAATGCGCTGTCTTTGGGACCAGATGCACCTGTTTTGATAGCCCTGATCTAGCACTTTATAGCTCTGAATCCATGACCCATCATATAACTATCCTGAGAGTCCACTTTCCATAAAGACTGCTCTCAGGAATGTGGAAGGATTCAAGATAGTGCATTTGAAGTGTCTGGCACATAGGGTAGATGTGAACAGTAGCTCTTGTCACTCCTATTATTTCTACCAACTATACGGTGACTATTTACTACTAAGTAACTTTGGCTCCTGAAGGGCTCAGAGTGTCACAGTCCCTCTAATTTTTTTTTTAACTGGTGCATTATGGTTTTTTTTTTTTAGTGCTTTTATTTATTTTTTTATATTTAAGATTTTATTATTTTTTGTAGTGTTATAGTTTTTTTCTTATAATAATTTTTATTTTGTTATGTTAGTCACCATACAGTATATCCTTAGTTTCTGATGTAAAGTTCCATGATTCATTATTTGCGTATAACACCCGGTGCACCATGCAACATGTGCCCTCCTTAATACCCATCACTGGCCTATCCCAGTGCCCCACCCCCCTCCCCTATGAACAAATAAAGTATTTCCTGCAACTCAAGTTAAAAAACATAATGCTCCATATATACAATGGAATATTACTCAGCTATGGAGCATTATGTTTTTTAACTTGAGTAGCAGGAAATACTTTATTTGTTCATAGAACCAACTAATTGGCATTATTTGCTTTGGATTATCACAGCCTTGTGTTCCTCTGTCTACCAGGTGTGAGGGTAGGAGGCAGAAAAAAGAAAGGAAAACAAATAAAGGCCAAACCTGCTCTCTTGTTCCATGGATACTCAGAACTAGAAGGAATCTTTTCCAGATGGTCTTTTGCCATCGAGTGCACCATTTCCCCCTCCCCAGTTAATATTTTATGTCCATTCTCTACCAAGTTTGATTCAGTTCCTTTCTCCTACCAGTTGAATCTTGTCTCTGTTATCAGTAGACTCATTTATGTTTAGTCTAGTGATAGTATAATTCAGAGATAATATCGGACATTCAGGTAAGTGATGCCTGTGTGAATCTCATGTTTGAAAGATGAATTAAATATGTTTATTGAAGAAAACTTATACACAATTTACTGGTAATTGTTGGATACTTGTCCATTGAGCTATATTTGTCACTTTTGAGGGGGAAATCTTAGCCCTGAGGCCTTTAGGCCTTTAGACTGACATTCATATTGAACTCTATTGTCCGTGCACTTTAAACTCCTAGAAGGGGACGTAATCAGACTTTAGAGATGTGACGTTATCTGACATTAGAAGAAAATATATGTATATGTACATACATATATGGATATTTATACATATGCACATATATATTTCTAACTCCAGTTTTATGACATCCTGCCATTTATTAAATTTTAACTATAGTATATCTAGCAATCTCTTTGTAAAATTGGAAAGAATTGATGCTCTCTGTAGAACAGTTATTGATCCAAGGGGAAGAGCTAGATGTCTTCTACCACCTGGCTAAAAATACATAAGTTAATCTACACCAGTACATAGTTCACAAAAGGTATTCTAAAATAAGTTCATATTCTGAAAAAGGAACCCGATTCTAGATTTGTAGGGCAAAATGGGAAAAGACATAGACAGCCAATCCACTATTTATTTGTTAAGGAGATGGAGGCCCCAAATTGTTTAACGATTTACTCAAAGTCACAGAGCTACTTATTGGCAAGCTGGCATTCAAACTCAAGACTCCAGGCTGTTGTATATTAGCTGACAGACTTTAAATAAAAGTTGGCAGCATTTAGTAATTACTGAGAAAAGCTCAGAAATGTTATTGTCTTTCACTCTCTCTTTTTTTTTTTCCACAGCAAGAGGAATGGTGTTGAAATAGTCTTAAATGAAGAACACATTGTACTTAATTTTATCCTTTTGGGGAAGGGAGACTTTAGCTTTCATGGCTCCTGGGGATGAAAGAGATAACGGGAGTGTTATTTCTTCTTCCTTTACTCATTCTTCCCTAGTAATCCACCCCCTCCTAAGAGAATAACATTGCTTCATAGAGACCAGGTGTGTATTTCTTTCCAGTTCCAAAGAAGCACAGGGATAAGATGTTTATGCAAAGGGAATTTCTGCTGTAATACATCCTTATTTCTTGGCATAAGTACATTGGAAAGGAAGGATTCAGTGGGTTCCCTTATCTGTAGTCAAGAGATTTCCAAGCTCCTAAAGAGGAGAGCTAATGATTAAGTACATAAAACCTTGTGTATGTATATATGCATTTATTAAGTGTCAGGTGTTCTTGGAGACAGTGATTTTCTGGTTTATAAAAATTTAAGATGTGTTTCCACGAATTTATTTTGCAGACCTTTTCAGAGGCAGTTAGATTTAATGTGGATTTTGGAGTTTTTGAAATCGTTAACAATGCCCCACAACTTCTAGAAAAGCAACTGAAAAAAATTCTACAAAACCAACAACCTCGAAATCCCATCTATGATGTTGTAAGGAAAGGAAAGAATGATGTTAAACCTGTTCAGATGAACGCCCTCTATGAAGACGAGAACATTAATATCAACTACAATATCATGGTAAGAAAGTATATTTGAGTTTATATCTTGGTAGGTAAATAAAGCATTAGGTAAGAGACACCTGGGTGGCTCAGTCGTTAAGCGTCTGCCTTCGGCTCAGGGCGTGATCCCAGCGTTCTGGGATCGAGTCCCGCATCAGGCTTCTTTGCTGGGAGCCTGCTTCTTCCTCTCCCACTCCCCCTGCTTGTGTTCCCTCTCTCGCTAGCTGTCTCTATCTCGTCAAATAAATAAATAAAAATCTAAAAAAAAAAAAAGCATTAAATAAGACTAACATGAGGTTCCTTGGGCTTAACTTTCTGAACTGTAACTATATTTATTCAGTTTTATTGTACTCACACACAGTATTTGTTATTCTGTCATCTTATTCATGTCAAATTGCCAGTTTAATTTAGCAATTTTGTTGATGTTAGATTTTCAATATGAAAAGATTCATATAATTTCCTTTGAACATTTAGAATATCAGGTTAATTTGGGGCAGCAGAAATATGTGTATTCTTTATAGTTTAGATGCATTCTAGAAAAAGTGGGTATACAGTGAATTTATTTGGTTTGGGTTCTATCCTAACAAGAAGTTGGAAATTATGATTTCTGAGCCTCAATTTACATGATGTGACTCTGACCTCCTTGGCCTTAAATTCTACTCTCAGCTTCTGGATTTTGTCTCCTTAGCATGAGGTTAAAAAGAACAATAAAAAACCCTAGGTTCTAACCTTAGCTCTTTAACTTACCAGCTCTGTGTTCTTGAACAAGTGATTTTGACGAACCTTATTTTCATCACCTGTCAAATGATGCCTTCGCTACCTACTACTTAGGTTTGTTGTGTGGCTCAACTGAAAATAAAAAGAATGTTTAACCTTTTCCATGGTTTGAAGTGTCTGATGGAACTAGGCTAAAATATGTTCAACACTTACAATATAGCTCTTTTCCAGCCTGAAATTTCTTCAGTGTTTCTTTTATTGAATTCCAATATATTTCTGTCTTTCTTGTTTACTTTCATCAAATTAAATGTATTAATAATAATAATAGTCTTTAAAATACTTTCATAAATAGTAAAAATAAAAAATTATGTTATAGCATTGCTTTGAAGTTTAAACAAGGACATATATTCTGAACTATAAAGCACCATATAAATTGTTACAATATTCATTCATGATAAAAACTCTCAACAAAGTAGGTTTAAAGGGAACATACCTCAACATAATAAAAGCTATATGTGAAAAGCCCACAGCTAACATTATCCTCAGTGGGGAAAAATTGAGAGCTTTTCCTCTCAGATCAGGACTAAGACAAGGACGTCCACTCTTATACCTTTTATTCAACATAGCACTGGAATTCCTAGCCACAGCAATCAGACAAGACAAAGAAATAAAAGGCATCCAGACTGGTAAGGAAGAAGTAAAACTTTCACTAACTGCAGATGCCATGATACTATATGTAAAAAACGTTAAAGACTCTACCAAAAAATTGCTAGAACTAGTAAATAAATTCAGTAAAGTTGTAGAATACAAAATTAGTATACATAAATCTGTTGCATTTCATGCAAAGTCATGCCTAATAAAAACTCATTAAAAAATAAATTGCTTAAACATGTTAAAGGCTACCCAAAATCAATGGTACGTATTATATATGGTGAAATACTCAAACCAAATTAGATCATAAGAAAAGAAAAAGTATATCTTTATTGCTAATTCAAAATTATTTTAAACTTCCTAGACAAAGCTTAAACACAATAAATATAAATAATTACTATCAATTTGCAAGAGTAAGTAAGCTGAATTGTCTTTATTTATAAATTAATAAATGGTTTTTTAAACGGAAATATTACAATAAAATCCAGGAAAATTTGTATGTAAACTTAGCATGTGAGCCATCCTTTCATGAAGTCAAGGACTCCAGAATCCTCAAAATAATTAAAAAAAAAACAAACCTGGACACCAAAATGAAAATATTTCACATGTTAGAAAATGACATAAAGTTAAAAAACAATGATTTAGAAAAAAATTTGCAAGTATGAGGAAATGCATTTTATTTAATTTCTTAGCAATCTTATTCAAGAAAAAGACAAGTAAGCCAGTAAAATAATTGAAGTGATTCAACAAACTATTTACAAGAGAGGAATTAAAATGGAAAATGAGCAAATAAAAAGAAGTTTAATCACACAAATGGTCATAAATACGCAAATTATAAGTATGGCCAGTTACCATTTTTTAAGACATTAAATTGGCCTAGTTTTTTTATTTTTAACTCAATTAGCCAACAAATAGTACATCATTAGTTTCAGAAGTAGAGTTTGATAATTCATTGGTTGTGTATAACACCCAGTCCTCACCACATCATGTGAAATGGGCCTACAATTTTAAAAAATAATAACATCTAGTGTTGGTAGAATATTAATTGCTACAATCTTTGGGAATTAATCTGGCAAAACCGATTAAAATTAAAAGTACTATGACTTATGCCTGGAAAGCCACTTTGGGATTTTTATCCCATACAAATAAATGTGTATGTATAGGAGCTGGTTGCAGCATTGACTTCAGCAGTATAAACATATTATATGTTTATCAACTGAAGAACTATATGACTATTAGAAAGAAGGTGTTTGAGCTATGTCTGTTGTCCTGATTAGATAGATGCACATGTTGTATTGTTCAATGGAAAAGTCAAGTTGTAAATTAAAGTACATCATAGGATTCAGTTTTTATATAAAATAAATCCTACATAAGAGTTCCAAAAAATCTGTTGCATTTCTATACACTAAAAATGAAGTAGCAGAAAAAGAAATTAAGAGAAAAATCCCATTTACGGGGCGCCTGGGTGGCACAGCGGTTGAGCGTCTGCCTTCGGCTCAGGGCGTGATCTCGGCGTTGTGGGATCGAGCCCCACATCAGGCTCCTCCGCTATGAGCCTGCTTCTTCCTCTCCCACTCCCCCTGCTTGTGTTCCCTCTCTCACTGGCTGACTCTGTCTCTGTCAAATAAATAAATAAATAATCTTTAAAAAAAAAAAAAAATCCCATTTACAATTGCACCAAAATAATAAAATACCTAGGAATAAACCTAAGCAAGGAGGTGAAAGATCTGTACTCTGAAAAGTATAAAACATTGATGAAAGAAATTGAAGAAGATACAAATGGGAAGGTATTTCATGCTCATGAAGTGGAAGAACCAATTTTGTTAAAATACCTGTGTTACCCAAAGCAGTCTACAGATTTAATGCAATCCCTCTCAGAATACCAACTGCATTTTTCATAGAACTAGAACAAATAATACAAAAATTTGCGTGGAGCCAACCAAAGATCCTGAATGGCCAAAGCAATCTCAAGAGAGAACAAAGCTGCAGGTATCGCAATCCCAGATTTCAAGAAATGCTACAAAGCTATAGTAATCAAAACACTGTGGTAGTGGCACAAAAATAGACAGATAGATCAATGGACTAGAATAGAGAGCCCGGAAATAAACCCACCTCTGTATGGTCAATCTACGACAAAGGAGGCAAGAATATACAATGAAGAAGTGACGGTCTCTTCAATTATGAGACTGGACCACTTTCTTACACCAAACACAAAGATAAATGCAAAATGGATTAAAAACCTAAATGTGAAATCTGAAACCATAAAACTCCTAGAAGAAAACGTAGACAGTAATTTGGAAACATTTTTCTAGGGATGTCTCCTCAGGCAAGGGAAACAAAAGCAAAATTGAAATACTGGGATTACACCAAAATAAAAAGCTTTTGCACAGCAAAGGAAACCACCATTAAAACAAAAAGGCACCTACTGAATGGGAGAAGATACTTGCAGATGGTATATCCAGTAAGGGGGTAATGTGCACAACTTCACACTAGATAAACAATCTGATTAAAAATTGGGGAGAGGACTCTGGAAAATAGTATCGAGATTCCTCAGAAAATTAAAACAGAACTACCCTATGATGCAGCATTTGCACTAGGTATTTACCCAAAGGATACGGAAGTAATAATTTGAAGGGATACAAGCACCCCGATGTTTATAGCAACATTATCAACAATAGCCAAATTATGGAAAGAGCCCAAATGTCCATTGACTGATGAATGGCTAAAGATGTGCTATACATATATTAGAAAATATGAAAAAATATATATACTAGACTATTATTTAGCCATCAAAATAATGAAATCTTCCATTTGCAACAATGTGGACGGAACTAGAAAATATTATATTAAGCAAAATAAGTCAGTCAGAGAAAGACAAATACCATGTGATTTCACTCATATGTGGAATTTAAGAAACAAAACAAATGGGGGGGTGCCTGGGTGGCTCAGTCGTTAAGCGTCTGCCTTCAGCTCAGGGTGTGATCCCAGGACTCTGGGATCAAGCCCCACATTGGGCTCCCTACTCCACTGGGAGCCTGCTTCTTCCTCTCCCACTCCCCCTGCTTGTGTTCCCTTTCTCGCTGGCTGTCTCTCTGTCAAATAAATAAATAAAATCTTAAAAAAAAAAAAAAAAGAAAACAAATGAGCAGGGAGGGGGGAAAGAGAGGCAAACCAAGAAAAAGATGCTTAACTACAGAGAACAAACTGATGGTTACCAGAGGGGAGGTGGGTGGGAGGATGGGTGACATAGGTGATGGGGATTAATGAGGGCACTTGTGATGAGCACCGGGTGTTGTATGAAAGTATTGAATCACTGAATTCTACACCTGAAACTAATATTACACGGTATGTTAACTAACTGGAATTTAAATGAAAACTTGAAAAAAAATGGGCAGAGGATTTGAACATACATTTTTCCAGAGAAGACAGACAGATGGCCAAAAAACACCTGAAAATTTGCTCAACAGCACTAATCATCAGCGAAATTCAAATCAAAACTACAATGAGGTATCACCTCACACCTGTCAGAATGGCTAGAACCAAAAAGACAAGAAATAATAGGTGTTGGCGAAGATGTGCAGAAAATGGAATCCTCACACACTGTTGGTGGGAAAGAAAATTGGGGCAGTCACTGTGGAAAACATTATGGAGTTTCCTCAAAAAATTAAAAATAGAGGGGCGCCTGGGTGGCTCAGTCATTAAGCGTCTGCCTTCAGCTCAGGGTGTGACCCCTGCGTTCTGGGATTGAGCCCCACATCGGGCTCCTCCACTGGGAGCCTGTTTCTTCCTCTCCCACTCCCCCTGCCTGTGTTCCCTCTCTCGCTGTCTCTCTCTCTGTCAAATAAATAAATAAAATCTTTAAAAAAAATTAAAAATAGAATTACCATATGATTCAGTAATGCCATACTTGGTATTTACCCAAACAAAATGAAAATGCTAATTCAAAAAGATATATGAACCCTTATGTTTATTGCAGCATTATTTACAATAGCCAAGATATGGAAGCAACCCAACTGTCCATGGATAGGTGAATGGATAAAGAAGATGTGATCTACGTGGCTGAATTATTTTCATAAAAAAGAATGAGATCTTTGAGATCTTACCATTTTCAACAACATAAATGGACCTAGAGGGTATAATGCTAAGTGAAATAAGTCAGTCAGAGAAAGACAACTATCATACAAGATTTCACTGGTATGTGGAAGTTAAGAAATAAAATGGACAACAAAAAGAGACAAAAAACAGACTCAACTATAGAGAACAAACTGGTGGTTGCCAGAGGGAAGGGGTTGAGGGGAGGGGTGAAATAAAGAGGATTAAGAGTACTCTTACTGTAGTGAGCACTGAATGATGTATAGAATTGTTGAATCAGTATATTGTACACCTGAAACTAATATAACACTGTATGTTCATTATACTTCATTTTTAAAAAATGGACATAGGATTTGGGTAGACATTTCTCCAGAGAAGATGTACAGATGGCGAAAATTCATACGAGAAGATGCTCAACATTAATCATAAGAGAAATGCAGTCAACATTGGGAGATGGGGTGGGCGAGTTGATGTGGAATGGAGAGTGACTGCTAGTGGATATGAGGTTTTCTGGAAGTTGATGAAATTTTATCTTGGTAATGGTTTGGGATTATACTAAAAACCTTCGGATTATATATTTTAAATGGGTGAATTGTATGGAATGTGAATTATATATCAAAGTTGTTATTTAAAAAGCAGCGTGTATGTATACACACATACACAAATCTCAATTAACTATTTCTATACACCTATTAGAATGAGTAAACTGTGCAACACACATTGACAATACCAAGTGCCAGTCAAGTTGCAGAGAAACCGGAACTCCTACATCGTTGATGAAGAATTCCATTTTGGAAAACAGTTTGGCAGCTGGCTTTCTAGGTTAAACATATGTCATACTACCCATCTATCCTACTTCCACATATTACCAAAGAGAATGAACAGTTCTGTTCACACAAAAACTTGTATGTGAAAGTCTGTAGTTCCTTTATTTATAATCACCAAAAGCTGTAATAAACCCAAATTTCCTTTAAGTGGGGAGTGAATAAACAAACTGTGGTTCATCCATATAGTGGAGTACTACTCACTGAAGAGGAGTGAACTAGTGATCCATCTAGGAACATAGGTCAATCTCATGCATCATGCTAAATGAAGGAAGCTACATACTATATTGATTCCAATTATACGACACTTTGGAGAAGGCAAAATTGTGGAGAACCAATTGGTGGTTGCCAGGGCCTGGGGTTAGAGGGAGTCATTGAATGCAAAGTGGCATGAGGAAGTTTGGAGGACGTTGGAACTATTCTCTATCTTGATTGTAGTCATGGTTATACAGCATAAGTATTTGTTAAAACTTATAGAACTGGTTACTAAAAATGGATGGATTTTTACTGTATGTATTTTTTTTTTTTAGTTTTAAGGATTAAATTTACCTTAGGTAAATAATTTCTGTGTTTTTCATAGGTATTTATTAAGTTGTCATTTTATGTTTGACGAGCTTGTTCTGTATTTTTTTGGTCTTTATATTTTAGTTACTTGTAAACACCTTGAAGGGACATTTTGGCAGTTTGACTAAAGACCATCTTCAATTTTGATTTTATTCCTTTTAAACTTTGCATTCCATTTTTGGGTCAGATAGGTGCCAAGACATTCAAAGGGGGATGACTTATTGGTGAACTGTTCATTAAGGAAATATTAGGCAAATTGATTTTGTATGACGGACTAGTCTTGACAACCTCGTAGTATTATTCCTCAAGGGAGTGTACCGATATTTATACGTGGTCTGGTGTCTTTCTGGGACACATTGAATGCATTGCTAATGAGAATCCAAGAGTCATGTATGGTTGTCAGTGTGTAGCACATATGGAGGCCTGTGTGGAGTTTTCGTGACTATAAGATCCAAGTGTCCTTCATATCTCACTCATAAGCAGTAAGACCATCAACAAGATGCTACCGTTCAGGTTCTGCCTGCTTCCAAAGTTTCTTCTGTGTTTTCATTACCCGGAAGATAGTCTTTGGTCAGGGCCAATGGATGTTTTGGGCTGAACAGAAGGAAACCATTGTTCCCTCAGTTTTCCAGCCTTCGGGAGCCTAATGACTTCATGCCACGTGCAAGCAGTGTGGAGCGCAGGTGCACGCTCCAGAACATCAGCTCCTCAGATGTCGGCAGTACTACTCTGTGAGCCTGTGAGTTCCTCCCTGGAGTCAGCAGTGGTCTGTGTTGACTGATGTTAGTATCACAGCACAACTGTTGCTTTAGCAGGTCATCAGTGGGAGTTACATAAATGCAGACACGCCAGCCTCACTGAGATGTGTGCTTTACTGGTTGTTTGACTTATGCAGCAGCATGTGTTTAACGTTCAAAGTACTGACATTCTTTAGAATTCTGGAAAAAAGTGAATATAAGACAAAAAGAGAATCAATAGTAAATGTTTGAGAATGAAGAGCAACTCAGTAACTCTTCCATGATTTTGTATGGCCCTCACAACCTCAAAATCAAATCTGAACTCCTCAAGGTCATTTAAAAGAAAATTCATCATTAGGCCTGCCTGCTTCTCCAGCTTGCTTCCCTCCTTTCCTCAAATCTCACCTGCGATCTAGTCATACTAGACTTACCTTCGTTTCCTCTCCTGCTCTCCTCTGCACCACGCTAAGTGAGTGGCATGTTCTCTGGGAAACCTTTGCTGGCTTCAGTGCCCAGGTGCCCTCCCACAGAAGGCTGAACTTACAGCATTTACTGCGCTCTACTATTATTACTTATTGAGTTAGCTGTAAGCTCCTTAAAGGCACGGCCTTTCCTTTTCTTTCCCTCCTTCCTTCCTACCTTCCTAAGATTTTATTTATTCACTTGACAGAGCGAGAGAGCAAGCAGAGGGAGGGGCAGACTCACCACTGAGCGGAGCCCGCTGCAGAGCTCCATCCAAGGGCCCTGGGATCATGACCTGAGCCTGAGCCAAGGCAGATGCTTAACCTACTGAGCCACCCAAGTGTCCCAGGGCCTTATCTTTCTTGCTAAGCTGGGTATCCCCAGGATAGTACCTGGGGATGTTAAATATTTAACCATTTTCTAAAATTGGAAGGGCGGGGGTGTGTGGTGACCATTGTGGCCTTATCAAGTGTTCTGGTTAGCTCTTTTTCTGTTTGTGATTATTTTTAACCCATTTTGTGACTGTGCAAATACAAAGAGTGACGTTTTTTCTCATACCTCCTCCTTCAATAAGTTACTTAACTTCTCCGGATTCAGTTTGTTAATCTGTAAAATGGGGCTAATGGTTGATGCAGGTTTGTTGAGAGAAAGAAGTACCAGAAGGCAAGCAATGGCTCCCAGTGTGTGACTCTGAGGTTCTTGTTCTCTCTTGTGCAAACAGAAGGTAGAGGCAGGGCTCCGGGTAATAGCTAGAGGTCATTATTGTTCTAGTGACTAGGCCTTAATTGTCCTGAAAGGTGATTTTCTTTGACTCTTTCTTTTTCACTTGTCCTCTAATAGTGTCTCCGTCGTGAAGAAGGTATTGAGTGGATCAAAAAAGAAAGACTTCCAGCGTTTTTGGAAAGTGATTGTTACTTTGAATACAGGTATTGTAATCCCATCAACAAACCTATTTTTTAATTGCCTGGGTTTTTTTTTTCACCTAAAATCATTTTTTTGTACTTTCTTAATAAAATCATATACTTTTAAACCCACTGCAGTTTGTATCCCACCTGCTACAGAATGCAAGCGGTAGTGCATTTGTAAAAATCACTTAACTTCTCCACAGAGGTCTCACCGAAATAGTACCTAATAAATGTACTTCAGTTGTACTTCTTAGATCATTATGTTTTAAAAATTATCTACTTGTGATTATGGTATTTATGCGTAGTCTGTTAAAAAAGCAAACATAAGCATGTTGGGAAAAAGAATGTCATGGTGGACCAAGTTTTTCTTTTATGTTTCCTGACTTTTAATGTATAAGTACCTAAACATTTTGAAATTTTACTAAAATTTGACCTATACTTAGAACCACCATTTTAAAAATCAAGGTAAAATACATTAAAACTAATTATTATTTAGTAGTTCTGGGAATAAGCCATTAATTTTAGCAGATCCCCAAAGAATCATTGTGCAGAGTGAGGAGATGGACTTGAAAATAAAATAAAATAAAATAAAATAAAATAAAATAAAATAAAATAAAATTTTAGGGGTTTTTCCCTCCCTGAATTCTATCATAGTTGAAACTTATTTCAAGTTTGTATGATTTCTAAAATACAGATTAGCCAAATTGGTCTCACAAGTAAGATGGAGTGGATCAGGCATGAACATCACACTCAGTGCAGATTTTCCCCCCTGGGTCCTGAAGAAACCAGCCAGTCCACCACCACCTGTTTCTGAAGAAGAGAATGTTATCATCATGAAAAAGTTCTACATTTCTCTTGGCGAGGTAAATGTATGAGTGTTTCTTCATGACTTGGCACTGCAAGCAGACTTTTCATTTTAGGGATAGGAATTTCATTTGTACCACTTGAACAGGGGAAATGACTTCAAGTACTTCTAAGGCAGATTTAGCAAAACTTTTTGTGGATTTATGCTGACTCCGTTGCTCTGCACTCTTTCACCCGAAATGTAAACGGTCTTATTATTCTCATGTATACAGAAGAACAAATGCAAGACTGAAGAACATGCTTGGGGTCACCCGGGAAGCAAGGAAGGGTACTTTGAATTATATCCATGGTTTCGTTGTTCCTTCCAAAATTTTCATTATTCAGAGTCTATAATTTTTGTACAAAATGAGGATCAATTGAGTCTGCTCCTCCCTATTGTCAAGATTATTCCTCAGTAGTAAAATTCACGACCCTTTAACTGTTATCAGATAAATTTGTCCTCCGTGAAGAAATGCTGGATTGTGTGAGTGCATTTAAAGAGATCTAACACAGACTCAAATGTGCTTTTGGAGAGTCATGGCGCAGGAAAAACTGTTGTTTGATCTCCGGGGTCTAATTATCAGGTCTTCTTTCTGGGAACATATTTCCTATACACAACGCTGTACAAAACCAGGAATTGCAAATATGTGGCCCATGTGTTGCTGCTCTCCTAGTTTCCATTCATGACAGACATTGCTAATCAATCATGGCAATTTTCCTG
>NW_024427107.1:44682496-44850550 GCF_017311325.1 Ursus maritimus | reverse complement strand
AGGACTTGGCTCCAAAGTCTTTTCAACACAGCCCTCTAGGCAAGCACTTCCAGTTGATCAAAGATGTCATACAAAAGGAAAACTATTTGCCATCTCTGTTGGAATAGACAGACTTAACGTATCCTACCTGACCATTATTTTCATGTGTAGTTTCTATTTAATTTTGTAATTTGGCATTTCTATCAGTAATACTTGGCAAAAATGTCTGAAATTTTGCCAGTTGCATTATTTCCACTGAGCTAAAAGCTACGGATGTACTAAAAGCATATTTTACTTCTCTCTTATGCTTGTTTTTAAGTATTTATTTTTTCTCAAATGTACTAGAGAAATGTCAGGAATATCATAAAAATATGTACTGATAGTAGAGGTCAGTAAACATACAACAGGAAGAATCAATCTAGGGAACTAAGATCTGATTCCTTACATGTAAATTAAATTGAATGTAAGAGAGTAAAATTTAAACTAGTTTACTTTTGCTATTTTCTGTGACGAAAAAACTCAATTCTGTCCACTTGATTAATACTTTAACTATCTAATATTCTCTTTTTAAAGATTTAATTTTATTTATTTATTTTAGAGAGAGAGAGAGTGAGAGGTAGGGGCCGAGGAGGAGGGAGAGGGACTTGCCTCAGCTCCGCGGGCTGAGCTCTGAGCCTGACACGGGGCTTGATCTCACAACCCTGAGATCATGACCTGAGGCAAAATCAAGAGTTGGATGCTCAACCAACTGAGCCACCCAGCTGACCCACTAATATCTTCTTTTATTTTTTTTAAAGATTTTATTTATTTATTCGACAGAGATAGAGACAGCCAGCGAGAGAGGGAACACAGCAGGGGGAGTGGGAGAGGAAGAAGCAGGCTCATAGGGGAAGAGCCTGATGTGGGGCTCGATCCCAGAACGCCGGGATCACGCCCTGAGCCGAAGGCAGACGCTCAACCACTGTGCCACCCAGTTGACCCACTAATATCTTCTTAATAGCTTTTGAACTATTTCAGGATTTGAAATTCTTTGAGGATCCAAGATTCTTTGAGACCTTAAATCATTTAAATCATGATTATAAACAAAGATTAATCTTTATGATGATAACTGGTAATATTTCTTTGAGTCTTCATTATACCATCTAAACACAAACAATTGACTCCTCTCAAGCACATTCAGTGGACTAGTTACCTACTTTTATGTCTGACTACTTACTATTTCTCTCCTAATTTTTACTCTGCAATCTTTTTCTCACAGTTGAAATAACAAGAACTTTTGTATATTGGCCTCTCTCAATTCCCTGACAGTTCTTCATTATTTTGGCTTTCTCTCAGTGCTTAGCATATTGCTTGGAATATAATAGTCACTCAAATATATGTCGAATGAACATATAATTAATAATAAATGACTTGGTTTTATTTTTTTTTTCAATATTTATTTGAGAGAGAGAGAGCATGAGAGGAGGGAGGGTCAGAGGGAGAAGCAGACTCCTTGCTGAGCAGGGAGCCCTATGCGGTGCTTGATCCTGGATCCTGGGACTCTAGGATCATGACCTGAGCCGAAGGCAGTCACTTAACCAACGGAGCCACCCACGTGCCCAAATGACTTGGTTTTAAAGGAAGGAAAAGAAGGAACAAAAGGAAATTAGAATCTCCCAAAGCTTTTATCCACCCAGGAAACCTTACTTCTCAGAGGGGCAGTGAATATATGGGTGGGGCTTTTCATTTCTCTCTCTTGTTTTTTGGTCTCATTGTGTGGCCCGACTTGCCTTGCTAATTCTGTATGATAGTCAGAGAACAATACCTATTCCATTTGAGGGCTGCATCTTTTGTGAGTGAGTATTCCTGAGGCTAAGGCGGACTTGTTGGAGAAAGGAGAAAGGTGAAAGGAGAGTAATGATGGACACTCCCTTCTCTGCTTCTGTTGAAATCTGGATTATTTTAGAAAGATCGTGAGGACATTACTGAGAGAGGCAGGCAGAGGAATTTTCCCAGGAAAGCTGAGAAAAGGGCTTCTCAGGACTGGGTTTCTGGAAGCTGAAGGTCAGCTTGGGAATTGGGTCAGCTGGCTCGAGGGTACACAAAGTAAAGGAAAAATTGAAGGCTATGTCCAGGGGCAGATGGAGTCAGGAGTCAGTTTTCAGGAAGCGTGCAATCCAAGCAAAGCTGTGAAAACTGAATCTAAGGCAAAGGGGCAGTTGAGATTGGGGAGGTTTTCGTGGCTCCTGAGAGTAGGTCTGTCATATTAGGGAGGTATTGTAAAAAACACAGAGCCAGATTAGACAGAATTAGCGGCAGGACATAATTGGAAAGTTGTAATGTGGGAGTAGCTGGCAAAAGACGCAGCCAAGAACTGATGAGCCATGTGACTGCCAAGGTACAGTGAGACGGCATGAATCTATAATGAAGCCAGGAAGTAGGGTTGCATGCCTGGTGGAAGAGTGGAGAAAGATTTGGTGGATATTGGGCTCATTTTTACCTTTGGTCACCTAATATCCAAATCACCTGAGTTGAAATTTCCTTCCCATTATTCTCAGATAATGAATTTTTCTGTGTGCAACATTCTTTTCTTTCATGGCATAATTTTCCCTTTCATATTGTACTATGCAAATTTTATGCTGTAATGACGTGGTGAGGTTTGCGATTGGGAGAACACGGATAATCTTAACGTTAAACAAAGGTGCTCCTTTTTTCCTAGGCCTCCTATACTCAAACAAAAGATTGGTTTGCATTAGCAAAACAGAGTCTGCAAACAGCATCAACATTTTCATTACCATCTTGTGTAGTCCACAGCAAACCTGAGTCACCGGTCCTTTCAGCTGTTTCCGGTAAGAAGAATGATTTCAGCACTTCTCTTTAAATCTTTTGTTATTGTTGTTCTAATCTTCCAGGGCAACACGTAGTGGTGGGAGAGAAAAATAATCTCCATCCCTACCCCGCCCCCACACTTCACTTTCTACCATTTTTATTTTTATTTTTTCAATTTTTGTTTTTGATTTTTTATTATTTATTTATTCATTTTAAAAATTTTTATTGTGTTATGTTAGTCACCATACAGTACTTCATTAATTTTTGATGTGTTCCATGATTCATTGTTTGTGTATAAAACCCAGTGCTCCATGCAATACTTGCCTTCCTTAATATCCATCACCAGTGTTTATAACATCTACTGTTTTTATTTTTAAAGATTTATTTATTTATTTATTTATTTATTTATTTATTTATTTGAGAAAGAGAGAGAGCAGGGGGAGGGGCAGAGGGAGAGAGAGAATCTCAAGCAGACTCCCTGCTGAGTGCAGAGCCCAATGTGGAGCTCGGTCTCATAACCTTGAGATCATGATCTGAACCGAAATCAAGAGTTGGACGCTTAACTGGCTGAGCCACCCAGGTGCCCCTATACTGTTTTTTAAGAGGCAACTTGGCATAGGATAAAGAGAATGGGTTTAGATGGGTTAATACTTATTAGCTGTGTGACTTTCTAAAGTTATTCCACTTCTTGAGAGCCTTGCTTTTCTTATCTGTAAGATGAGAATAATGATAGATACTAAATGTCTAGAAATGGCCTGATCTAGTGTCTGCTCCCTCATAGGCAGTCAGTAAATATTTGTCTTTACTTCTTGTGACAGTTTACAAATTCTTATTATTAAGTATTTGAAATTAATGGGTGGAACCTTTCTCTCCTCTTCAAAGTATATAGTCGTTCATGCAACTTGAGTTTTTCTTCTAAGTTCAGACTTGTTTTTCTCCTTGAAAAACAGATACATTTCTACCCTGGGGAACCTTTGTGGAAGATACCAACTTTTCATAGATACAGAAGGAAACTTGCAGAAATGAGTGTCATTAACATGATATTGATAGAGTAAAAAAAATCTAGCAATGTGATTCAGGAGAGGAATTTAGCAATTCACTATGTTCTTACCTAATTCTTTTGAAAAGTGTAAGCAACCTCTGAGGACAATAAATCTGGGTTCTCTAGAATTGAACTTAAATCTAGGTAAAGAGGAAAATAATCTCCTTAATTGCAAATGGCTGAATTTATAGGTTTCTTGCTGTTTCCCCCAAATAGTAAAGTAGAAAATTGGAGATCGAAGATAGTGAATGTGGTGAACAGAAGAGAAAGGGTAATAGGAGCGTGGTGAACAGAAATGCTAGCCTTGCTCTCTCCCTCCACTTCTGTGGGGTTGAGTATATACCCAGCATCTTTTCATGGGTTTACAAAAGTCTAGTCTCTTAATGCTGGGGGAACTTAGTATCTTCGTTTTCAATAAAAATTGTAATAAAACATTTCCAGTTCATTGGGATTTGAAACGTATTATTGAGAAAATGGCCATTGAAGTGGGACACAGATGACACCAGTTTTACTGCTCTGTGGCATTTCAAGCCGTAGATTTGCCATGTGAAACAAAGCACTGACACACGATATTTCACGGATTTCTAACAAAGGAGAAACTAGGAGCTCAAGACTATATGTCTTTAGAAAAAGTATAAAACAATCCATTTGTATTTGTAAGCCTTATGCCATTTTGTAATTTTGATGGCAGGTTGTAAGTATGATAGTAATTGAATCTTTCAGATAAAATAGCGAATTTTTAAAAATTACTGGTATGATTCCAGTTCTGATATGTTCATTGATTTCCTAATTCTATTTTATCTTATAAGCATGACATATTAGAATACATACAATTGTTTAATGTACCTATTCTAATTGTATGATAGGTTTGGCCTTTACATATCGACATTCTATGTCAGCCTCAAATACGACATTTTGAAAGTGCATGATGTCTTTTTGAAGATCCTCTGTATTCAGGATGTCAAATATTTTGCTCATCTGCCACCATTATCCACTTCCATGTCCAAGGAAGACATGACCAATCCTGTTGGCAGGTTTTTCTCTACTGGTATCAAATGTGGCTTCAGAACTCCCCCTTATGTACATGAAGTCACTACCAGTGCCAAGCCCACCTACCATGCTGACTCTGCAACATCTAGTTAATAATAAAAGCAACTCTGTATTCATATCTGACCTAATAGCCCTTTATGATTTAATGCAGACAGCGTTATCTTTGATGATGGAATCCACCCGAGGATAAAAAGGGACTCATCTGAAACCATTAGATTAACTTCTCATTTCGAAGAAGAAGACAACATTGGCTCCATCTCTCTACAAGACACTCCTTCTCAGGCCCTTCTGAGAATTTACCTTGAGAGGCAACAGGATGCTGATGAAAGCCTTACACTGCATTTCTCAACATGGGAAGAATTTTTAAGATCTTATGTAACCTTTATTTTGAGAGTAGCAATTCATCAAATTTTTGAAGAGCCACTGACAGAAAGCCCAGATTATATAAATTTCAGCAAGGTAACAGAAGTGGTGCTTGAGGAGGGTTTTGAGCCTGTCCCTGGCAGGAATGTTTCAAGTGAAACATTTCAAATCACAAATGAAAAGTCAGAAGAGATGTTAGAACAAGCAAGTTCAAAGAGTGAGAGCATTGGACCAGAAACCAGGGCTGATTGGTGTATGTCTCACAAAGCTTATGATATTGGCAATAGAAAGGAGTTTGAAAGATTTAAGAAATTTCTAAAAGATACATTAGGAGAGAGATATTGGTCATTATGGATGGATATTGAGAGGTTGAAAGTTCTTAAGGACCCCGGAAGACATCAAAGGTATGTCTAGTTTTTACTTTCAATAGTTGTTTTTTTTTTAAATTATGGAATATTAGTTTGGCTTCCTTAAGCACAGGCAGAAAGCCTGAAATAAAAATAAAAATGTAATTTATACTTTTAGAGGAATGAATAATAATATTTATTTTATTATAATAATAGTGATTTTATTAGTTCTGTGATTTCATAATTTTCAGATACAAATAGTGGCAATTGTTTGGGTTCACATAATATTTCTTCCCATGGATTCTATACCTACTTTCATATCAATCATTCTGTTTTATTTTTATAACATTGTAGTGATATATCTTTGTAGAAAAAATAATTTTTCCATTATATAACTGCACTGGCTTCGGATACCTTCTATAAAAGTTACCATGGTAAGAGACTGCTGTTCCTAGCAGCCTGCTCAGTTAACAAATCCCATGGTCTTTGGTTGGATGCCACTTAGACGCTCATATCTGAATAAGATATCTCCTAGATATACCAGCTATCCTCTACAGAGCTTCCTGGTTGTAAAGGAAGGGTCCTGATGGATCCAGGTCCTTGTTTGGCTATCCCATGTGTTTTAGATTATGGTAAGTCTTAACAACCTTAAGAGGACCCTGCTTTAGGAAAGTTTTTATCCTGTCTATGTTCTCCTTCCTGCTCTGAAGCAGATCAACTACAGTAGATTGCAGTTCCCAGGAAGGGTTTAACCGAATATATACTAGTAATAGGGTTATTCCTCTTAATCCAATGGCATTCAGATCATAGAGCTCGTTGTGCATACTTATAGGATCAGGGGTTACCAAATGGTTGATTATGCAGCCATGACTTGATTGATCATGGAGTAGAAAGCCACTACCACTTTTCAAGATACATTAGGGAAGTTATATGCAAGCAACCTATATAAATTCTTCAGGGTCAATACTGTATTAGTTCCTATTGTTGCTGTAGCAGATCGCCACAAATTTAATGGCTTTTAAATGGCTTTTTAAAAAAAATTTTTAATGCCATAAGTTTATTCTGTTACAGTTTTGAAATAGGAAGTCTAACATGGGTGGGCAGGGCTACATTCTTTCTGGACACTCTAGGGGAGAATCCATTTCCTTGCTTTTTCCAGCTTCCAGAGGTCACCTACTTTCCTTGGTTCATGGCCTTTCCTCCACCTACAAGTCAGCAACATAGCATCTTCTCTCTGACCTCTGCTTCTATCCTCACATCTTTTCTCAATGACTCACCCTCCTGCCTCCCTCTTAGAAGGACCCTTGTGATTACTTTAGGGCTATCTAGATAATCCAGGAATATCTTCTCAAAATCTTTATCAAATTGGGGGCCTAGGTGGCTCAGATGGTTAAGCATCTGCCTTCGGCTTAGATCATGATCTCCAGGTCCTGGGGTGGAGCCCCATGTCAAGCCCCACGTTGGGCTCCCACCTTGGCGGGGTGTCTGCTTCTCCCTCTGCCTCTCCACCCTGCTTGTGCTCGCTCTGTCCCCCACCCCCAAATGGAAAAATAAAATCCTTAAAAAAAATCCTAATCATATCTGCAGGATGCCTTCGACCACGTAAGGTAACATTCAGAGGTTCTGGGGATTAGGACATGGACATCTTTGGAAGACCATTGTTTAACCTACCAAAATACTCTTCCTATTCCCATAATTGTAAGAAATATTTTTATCTCCACATTGGTACTCCTGTAACTCAGTGTTGGTTTTGAGATAGTTCTTTACTTGTCTGAAACATTTTAGAAGTGAAAACATTTGGCTTGTAGAATGTCATAGCAATGTGTGTGGATGTGTTTCGTTTTAGACATCTTGAGAAGATGAAAAAATGCTATCTAGTAAGCAATGGAGATTGCTACCTTTCCGCAGAAATATTATCAAAACTTAAACTGCTGGAAGCATCTCAGTGGAATGAAGAACACTTAAGAAATATTCAGACTGAGGTTGTAAAACCCTTACTTCTTTATTGGTAAGAAAAATGATGTGATTTAAACTTATTTGCTTTTACTTTTCTTAGGCAAGTTACAAGTTATATTTTTTGTTTTACTGATTTATAATTTATGGAGATTTAAAATGACAAGACTATTGTATCTTTTGCCTTCCTTAAAGTATTTACCCTTTAGATAATTTGGATGTTTGGGGGATTTTAAATCCATAATAAGGCTGGACAGTACTTAAGCTCCATTTTAACTTCATGAGCACATCCATCTACATCTGACCTTTTTATGGTCAGTATCTCATCAAATTGGTGTGTGTGTGTGTGTGTGTGTGTGTGTGTACATCTTGATAGAGTTATAGATTTATCATCTCAGTAAATATTTTTGAGTGCTTACTATACAGTCCAAGTGCTGTAGTAAGGATACAAGGGTAAAATACAGACAAGTCTAATGTTTACAATCTAGTAAGAGGAACATACATAGGAAATGAGTATAATAAAAGAAAGTGTGGTGAACACACAATACAGAGGAGATGTAATTTTTCACTCAGGACTTGAAGGACTCTAAGTAAGGAAAAGAGAGGGGACATATGGAGAAAATGTGTGCCATTTGAGGGTCATCGAGCTGCCTGCAGCTGTGATAGATCTGAATATGTCACTTTTCTGCTTGAAATCTTTTCCCAAAGCTTTCAGTGTAGAGTTCAAATGCCTTAAATTAGCAAATAAGGTCATAGTAATTTGTCCCCCACCCACTTCTTTGGCATCATCTCCCATCGGGTTTTCCAGATTACATATATGCTTTGCACTTTTCTATATATAGATAGAATGTTGTTTTTCTCTTTCTTTAAGAACTTGAATATGTCCACTTTCACCACTGTTGTTTAACCTAGCCTCAACTGGAAGTCCTAGCCTCACCAGACAACAAAAAGAAATAAAAGGCATCCAAATCTGCCAAGAAGATATAAAACTTTCACTGTTGGCAGATTACATGATACTCTATATGGAAAACCCAAAAGACTCCACTAAAAATTTTTTAGAACTGATAAACAAATTCAATAAAATTGCAGGATACAAAATCAACATCCAGAAATCTGTTGCATTTCTATACACCAATAATGAAGCAACAGAAAAAGAGATTAAGGAATCAATCTTATTTACAATTGCACCCCAAATCATAAGATACCTAGGAATAAACCTAACCAAACAGGTAAAAGACCCGTACTCTGAAAACTATAGAACACTTATGAAAGAAATTGAAGAGGACACAAAGAAATGGAAAAATATTCCATGCTCATGTATTGGAAGAATAAATATTGCTAAAATGTCTAAACTACCCAAAACAATCTACACACTTAATGCAATCCCTATCAAGATACCACCAGCATTTTTTCACAGAACTAGAACAAACAATCCTAAAATTTGTACAGAACCACAAAAGACCCTGAAGAGACAAAGCAACCTTGATAAAGAAAAGTAAAGCTGGAGGCATCACATTTCTGGATTTCAAGTTATATTACAAAGCTATAGTGATCAAGACAGTATGGTACTGGCACAAAAATAGGTACTCAAAATAGAAAACCCAGAAATGAACCCATAACTACATGGTCAATTCATCTTCAACAAAGTAGGAAAGAATATCCAATGGAAAAAAGACAATCTCTACAACAAATGGTGTTGGGAAAACTGGACAGCAACATGTGGAAAAGTGAAACTGGACTATTTTCTTACACCATACACAAAAGAACTGGAACAAATAGTCCTTAAATTTGTATGGAAACAGAAAAGGCCCCGAATCTCCAAGGAACTGTTGAAAAGGAAAAACAAAGCTGGGGGCATCACAATGCTGGAGTTTGAGCTGTACTACAAAGCTGCAATCACAAAGACAGCATGGTACTGGCACAAAAACAGACACATAGACCAATGGAACAGAATAGAGAGCCCAGAAATGGACCCTCAGCTCTTTGGGCAACACAGTCAACAAAACTAAGAGGCAACCCACAGAATGGGAGACGGTATTTGCAAATGACACTACCAATAAATGAACTGAATTCTAAAGAGTGGCAAATTCCAACCAGAGAGTAGGGACACGTGAACAGGTTTGCTTTGAAAGCACAGGCAGGAAACACACACACACACACACACACACACACACACACACACGGAAAAAAAATGAAAGCACAGGCAGAAGAGACAGTTATCTTACAAGTAAACAAGGAGCAAGTAGCTGAAGTTTAAACTAATTCTTAAAGGCTAAGTTTGGGTTAAAGTGACAGTGCAACACACCTGAGAGCCTCTGACATGAGGTAGTCTTCACTCATTCACAAACTCTTCTGGGTGCTCGGGAGAAAGACGGAATGGAACAGGAGACAAAGAGAGCTCTCCTCAAGGAAGCACATGAAATCCTGCTCACTTCTCAGACCTCTCACTTATAGGAGGCCAAAGCCTAAAGCCACTGGAGGAGAGGTAAGATATATTCCCATTCCCAGGTCCCAGGCAAAAACCCACCAGTTCTGAGACAAAAGTAGAAGCAAAGACTCCTGCTTCTGGAAGGAAGGGTAGGAAGCCTTCTCAGTCCCAGGATCCTGCACCTATGCAAAGCAGGGGCTGCTGTTGGTTGAAGCACAGGGAATTCTTTCCCATCCAAGACCACTACTGTTACAAAGCAGAATTTCGTTGTCATGGGTTGGGGGGACGGACAAGAATGTTGAGAAGGCCCCAACCCCAACACTCAGCTCAAGAAGGCCTGCCTAAAATTGGACCTGGAATGGGAAAGCCAAGGACTCCCTTGTTCCCACGATGAACTGAACAATGAATAACAAGCCACTGCTGGGAGAAGGACAAGAGTGTGGAGAAAGACAATTATCATATGGTTTCTCTCACCTATGGAACATAAGAACTAGGAACATTGGTAGGAGATGAAAGCAATAAAGAAAGGGCGGGTAATCAGAAGGGGGAATGAAGCATGAGAGACTATGGACTCTGAGAAACAAACTGAGGGCCTCAGAGGGGAGGGGGGTGGGGGAATGGGATAGACTGGTGATGGGTAGTAAGGAGGGCACGTATTTCATGGTGCACTGGGTGTTATACGCAACTAATGAATCATCAAACTTTACATCAGAAACCAGGGATGTACTGTATGGTGACTAAAATAATAAAAAAACATTAAAATTAAAAAAAAGAAATAGGAAAGATAAAAGGCAATTAGAAACCCCAGAAATAGTAAAATAATAAAATATTAATAACAGGTAAAAATAAATAAATAAACTCAAAATGGATTAAAGACCTAACTGTGAGACAAGAAACCATCAGGATCTTCGAGGAGAACACAGGCAGTAACCTTTTTGACATCGGCCATAGCAACTTCCTCTTAGATATGTCTCCTGAGGAAAGGGATACAAAAGCAAAAATAAACTATTGGGACTTCATCAAAATAAAAAGGTTCTACACAGCAAAGGAAACAATCAACAAAACTAAAGGGCAGCCTACGGAATGGGAGAAGATATTTGCAAATGACATATCTGAAAAAAGGGTTCATATCCAAAATATATATAAATAACTTAAAAAACTCAACACCCCAAAAATGAATACTCCAATTAAAAAATGGGCAGAAGACATGAATAGACGTTTTTCCAGAGAAGACATACAGATGGCCAACAGACGCATGAAAAGATGTTCAACATCACTCACCATCACTGAAATGCAAATCAAAGCTACAGTGAGATATCACCTCACACCTGCCAGAATGGCTGAAATAAAAAATGGGAGAAACAGCAATGTTGGCGAGGATGTGGAGAAAAAGGAGGCCTCTTGCACTATTGGTGGGACTGCAGACTGGTACAACCACTCTGGAAAACAGAATGGAGATTCCTCAAAAAGTTAAAAAGAGAACTATCCTATGATCCAGCAATTGCACTACTAGTATTTACCCAAGGAATACAAAATACTAATACAGAAATACTAATTTGAAGGGATATATGCACCCTGTTGTTTATAGCAGCAGTATCTACAATAGCTATATTACAGAAACAGCCCAAGTGATGATGAATGGATAAAGAAGATGTGGCATATATATATATATATACACACACATATTCATATGCACACACACACATATATATAGATAGATATAGATATGTATGTATGTATGCACACACACACAATGGAATATTACTCAGCCATAAAAAAGAATGAAATCTCGCCATTTGCAAGAATATGGATGGAGCTATGCTAAGCAAAATAAGTCAGAGAAAGACAAATACCATATGATTTCACTCATATGTGGAATTTAAGAAGCAAAACAACAAGCAGAGAGGGGAAAAAGTGAGAGGGAAGCAGACCAGAAAACAGACTCATAACTATGGGAATAAACTGATGGTGGCCAGAGGGGAGGTGGGTGGGGGATGGGTGAAATAGGTGATGAGGATTAAGGAGGACACTTGTGATGAGCACCAGGTGTTGTATGGAAGTGTTGAATCACTAAATTCTACACCTGAAACTAATATTACACTCTATATTAACTAACTGGAATTTAAATAAAATTTTTAAAAACAAAAAATAAATGAATAAAAACCTTAAATATTTAATGCATACAGAAAGGTGTAAATTATACTGTAGTGGGCACATATGTATGTACAATCCAACTTAATAAAATATTACTAATACAGTGGAAACATTTCTTCTTTTAAATTAAACTTTTTAGGGGCACCTGGGTGGCTCAGTCGATTAAGTGTCTGCCTTCAGCTCAGGTCATGTTCCTTGAGTACTGGGATTGAGCCCTGAGTTCAGCGGGTTGTCTGCTTCTCCCTCTCCCTCTGCTCCTCCCCAGCTTGTGCTCTCCCTTTCTCTCTCTTTCACTCTCTCTCTCTCCCAAATAAATAAATAAAATCTTTAAAAAAATATTTAACTTTTTATTTTGAGATCGTTGTGGATTCATATGTAGTTGTAAGAAATAATAGAGAGGATTCTAAGGAGCTTTTACCCAGTTTCCCCTAATGGTAATATCTTGCATTACTGTAGTCCCATAGCATAAGGAGGAAATTGACATTGATACAACTCACCGGTCTTTTTCATATTTTACCAGTTACACATGCACTTATTTGTGCATGCACATAGTTAATACTATGCAGTTTTATCACATTAGAGATTCATGCATTTGCCACTGTAGTCAAGATGCAGAACAGTTACCACAAACCTCTCTTGTACTGCCCTCTTGCAACTATGCCCACCTCCTTCCTTACCCTTCTTTTCTCATTTGTAACTCCTGCAAACCACCAACCTATTATTTAAGTGAAATAATACAATATATAATTTTTAGGAATTACCTTTTTCCATTCAACATGATTTCCTTGAGATTCATCCAAGTGGATGTGTGTATCAATACTTTTTTGGCATTGCTAAGTAGTACTCTGTTGTATGTTACACATCCATTCACCCACTGAAGGACATTAGGGATGTTTCCACTCTTTCACTATTACTTTTTTTTTTTAAGATTTTATTTATTTATTTATCTGATGGAGAGATAGAACCAGAGAGCACAGTTGTGGGAGGGGAGGGATTGGCAGAGGGAGAAGGAGCAGCAGTCTCCCTGCTGACCAGGGAGTCCAGTGCAGGGCTCAGTCCCAGGACCCTGTGATCATGACCTGAGCTGAAGGCAGGTGCCCAAAGGACTGAGCCACCTAGGTGCCCCTTTAACTATACTAATAAAGTAGCTATGAGCATTCATGTACAGGTTTCTGAATGAACATAGTTTTCATTTCTCTGGGGTTAATGTCTAAGAGTGAGATTAATGGGTCATATAGTCTGTTTTTTGGTTTTAAAAGAAACTACCAAACTATTTTTCAAAGTTGATGTACCTACATTCCCACCAGGAATATAAGAATGATCCAGTTTCTGTGCATCCCTGCCCTTTTTTGGTGTTGTCACAATTTTCTATTTAAAGTCATTCTAATATGTGTACAGTGATAGCTCTTTTGCAGTTGTCCAATGATTAATGATGCCGAACATTTTTTCAGCTGTTCACTTGCCATTTGCAGATCCTCTTCAGTGAAATATCTGTTCATGTCTTTTGTTTATTTTATAATTGGATTGTTTTCTTTCTCATTGTTGAGTTTTAAAGTTATTTTTATATTCTAGATGCTAGTCATTAGTCAGACATGTAGTTGGCAACTATTTTCTCCCAGTCTTTAGCTTGACATTTCAAAGACAAGCTTTCCAAAAACTTCTTAAAAGGGTCTTTCAGAGCTTCCTGGTTGGTGAACATGTGGAGATTTGGGAAGAGTGGTGTGATTAGAGAGCACAGAAGCTCTACACCCCTTCCCAGGCACCTTATTCTATGCATCTTTTCCATCTGGCTATTCTTCAGTTATATGTTTTTATTTAAAAAACTAGATTAAGCAAAATGGTAAAAATAATGTGGATAATGGGAACCAGAATTCTCATTGATGTGGAAGAGAGTTATACATAGAAGAGAAGACAGTGAACCCTCTGGTGATGGACTGGAGTGGGGGGTGCAAATGCAAAATGCAACTTTCACAAACTCAAGTTCCCATACTCAGTTATGAAGACCATAATTAACTGAAAAAACAGGACAAACCAAGCAACAGATGATTATGAAGACAAGAAAGGAAAGAACTTGCAAGAGAATTGCTGAAGTTCTTCACGTGTAGGGTTTTCCCTGAGAGGCTGGCATATTGGGGGACTGTCTCTAAATGAAGGGTTCCAGGTAAGCCTCACTCCAAACATTTTGTCAGGCTAGAGGCAAAGAGGTCTTGAGCCAAGTTTATTCAACTAACACGAATATTTCCTATGGAAAATGTTGCTACCTGTACCTACTATTAAGAATAAATATAATTATTCAGGGGTGTCTTGGTTGCTCAGTGGTTATGCATCCGACTTTTGACTTCAGCTCGGGTTATGATCTCGGGGTCCTGGGATAGAGCCCCACGTCAGGCTCCATGCTCAGTCTGTTGTAAATGTTGTCTGTGAGTTTTCCGGTTTGCTATCTAGTTATCCCATTTTTATGGAGGGATTCTGAGAGGTAGAAAAACAATGTTGGTCACGTTGCCATTTTCCCAGAATCCTTGTATCTTTTTTCTTGATCTAGCTAAAATGTCGGTATTCTTTACACTTCAAACTAAAACGTAAACCGTTTAATGAATATCTTGAAGCAAATACTTATGTAACCACTATGTGGGCTGGGAAATAAAACATTGCCTAGACCTGCCAAAGGTCCCTTATCGATCACAACATCCTCACTCCCCCTCAGAGGCAACCACTATCCATTCCTCTTACTTTTCTTGATAGTTTTACCAACCATGTATGCAAATAAATCCCTGAACATATACTTTTCTCTGCCTGTTCTACAACTTTATATAAATGGAATCATGTTGTATGCATTCTTTTGTGTCTTCTATCAACATTACATGTGAGAATTGTCTGTAATCGTGTTTAAGAGTTTCACTGATTTTCGTTAATATATATTGGTATTCCACTGCATGAATATACTGTAATTGCTATTTTTGTAAACATTTGGGTTGTTTCCTACTTTTCACAATTAAAAGCAGTGCTGTAATGTATATTCTTTTTTTTTTTTAAAGATTTTATTTATTTATTCGACAGAGATAGAGACAGCCAGCGAGAGAGGGAACACAAGCAGGGGGAGTGGGAGAGGAAGAAGCAGGCTCATGGCAGAGGAGCCCGATATGGGGCTCGATCCCATAACACCGGGATCACGCCCTGAGCCGAAGGCAGACGCTTAACCGCTGTGCCACCCAGGCGCCCCTGTAATGTATATTCTTGTACACATATCCATTTTTCTACAGCAGTTGTGCCCATTTATGCTCTCATCAACAGAATAAGAGAGTGCCCATTGCTGTAAACCCATGGTAGCATTTAATATTGTCAGACTTTTAAATTTTTGCCTGTGTGTGTTTAGTGTGTCATTGGTGTCCTGTGCTTAACTGGCATTTCCCTGAGTACTAGTGAGGCTGATAATCTTTTCCATGATTGGCCATTTGGATTTCAGTTTTCATGAATTGCTTGTTTATCTCATTTGCCCATGTTTCTATTGGTATATATATACACACACATATGTACATTCTCACACACACACACACATCATGTTGAATACAGTTCCTTTGATGGTATTATGTGACAGATACCTTATCCCACCCTCTAGAGCTTGAGAATTAAGATGTGTGCAGTGAGATCTTATATGATAGAAGCATGAAAAATAATACAACACCAGTTTATGATTGACCGTGAAATTTATTCCACAATATTTGATGAATTTACATGGTGGCTAATAAAAAAATTAATACTATGAATGAAATAATAATGCAAGATTAAAATGGTAGGGGCAGCAGAGACTTATGGGAGGTCCCTATGAGTATAGTATAACGGTGGAAATCAGAAAATTGAGACACTTAGATTTTCTGGTCAGCACATGTATGCTTTATTGGATAAGGATCTTGTAGATATTCCCACTTCCTGGTTGACATGAGAATAAGAGGCCATTTTGGATATTTACAAGTCTGCAAGTAAAGGTTCTCAAGTATAGTTAGGATGACCACCCAGATCTCTACAGTGTTCTCTCTGAATCTAAACTAATCATGAACTTTGGATTTTCTTCCACTCCCAACCTGTGCTCACATCAGGGAAATATCTACTTTATTCCTATTTTTAAGGGAGGCAGTTTTTTTTTTTTTTTTTACCAGGACCGGAAACATGGAGTGAGAATTCGTCTTTGCGCTGTGGCATCAGTGGGAAAACCTGGTCCAAGATGCAATTAGCATGAGGCCTGACAGCTGGGGTTAGCCCTGTAGCCAATAAAGAGTTAGCCCACAGACTAAATACTAGGATAGCCATCCAATTAAGCGTGGCCTTGACTTTGTGCCAAACATTCTTTTTCCTGGGTTTCTGGAAGTAGTGTTGGTCTGTCATTTATAAAAATTGTTGTAAAACTAATTCTTATCTTTAAATTTAAGGCTTGAAAATAGAGCACATGAATCAAAATCCACTTTAGAATTGTAGTTAAACATTATGAAAATGTTTATATATTTTAAAATGTTAATTTCATCTATCATTTTTATTTGGTATTATAGGTAAATGCTAAACTGCTTTAAAATGACCAGAGGTGGGTTTTATGTTCATTTTACTAGAAATTGTAAGTTATTTTTAAAAATTCCTTCATTAATAGATATATAGATTTTTCTTATCAAGCAGATAGTAATTTGAATGTAATTTTATTAATTATTTTTCGTAATGTATATTGTCTTTTTATATGAGTGAGTGTGATTTCAGGCAGTTGATATATCATAGAAAAAAAATTTTTTAAGGCGAGGCAGCAGAAAAAAGTGGGAATTTTTAGAGAAAGAATTTGGTAAGATGGAAAATTGAGAGCATTGGCATTCTAGATTTTGTAGGCTTTCAATTTTTGAGGCTTACTGCCTAGCTTAATCTTAAATGTGTTTTTCCTTTGACTAGGGCACCAAGATTCTGTGTTACTCATTCATCCTCAGCAAAACATGCTAGTGCTGGACTGAAATTCTGGCACCTTCGTCAAGAGAAACCAAGGAAGGATGTTGACCCTTTTCCGCAAATGGCAACCCTCTTGCCATTAAGACCAAAATCTTGCATTCCACAGATATCTGATATGCAGGTCGGGTAGACATTGATACTTTAATCTCTTTATTAAGTTTATGATAAAATATCCATGCTTGGGTTTTGTGCACTAATACTTAAGTTTTATCATAAGCTCTTTTGGGGGGTTAATGTGCCTGCTGCCACAACTATGAATTAAGAAAACCCATGGTCTGTTCTCCACCAAGCAGCCAGAGTGAGCCTTTAAAAATATATGATCAGGTCACTCACCTGCTCAAAATTCCCTAGTGGCCCCCTCTCTCACTCAGAAGAAAATCCGATGTCTTTACACAGCTATACACACCCCTGCTCACCTCCTGATCGCATTTCCTACCATTCTTCTCGAACCTTATCTACTCCAACCACACTGGCCTCTCTGCTGTTCTTGGAACACAGCACGCAAAAATCTGGAAGTGGTGCACTTGCTCTTCCCTTCACTCGGAGCACTGTTCTTCCAGATATCTATGTGGCTGGTTCCCTCACTCGCTTTAGGTGTCTGTTAGAGCATCACGTATTCAGAGAGGCTGTCCTGACTCTTCTGTATGAGCGCACTTGTGTAGGATGGCCCAGACGCCCTCCATCACTGTGCAAGCCCTCTGTTCTGCTTGACTTTGCTTGATAGTACTCATGACCACGTGATTAATGTTTATTGTTGTCTTAGAGTCTCTTACTGGAGTGTAAGCGCTTATCCGAAGTGCCCGGCACATGATAGTTGCTTAATAAATGTGAATGAATGAATGAATGAATGAATGAATGAATGAATGAATAAGAAGTAGCAACAGCAGAATTAGAGGTTGTGAGTACTTCTTATAATGGGGGGAGAATAAAAGAGTACAAAAAGATAAGGAAAAAGTCAAAAAAGGAGAAGAGAAGTTCAACTTTATACAGAAGAAGTAAATAACCCTACAAAGTTTGACTATAGCCCAGACCTGCATTGGAGAAGTAAAGAGCCTTCTTCGTCTTAATAGCCTTTAAAGGTGTCACAGAAGGTTAAGTGTTACTAGACATAGTCACACACAACCCCCTCCAAAGAGATTACTTAACGTTCAGGGTATCTTATTTTAAAAGGTAGAAGGATGTAGAACAGTTCTTAAAGTTGGACTTCAACAAGTAGCGTTTTAGAGCTGAAGAGACTTCAGTTTCTCTCTCAGAGGTTCCCTAGCCCTAGGTGCACATTAGCATCACAAAGACTCTGCTTTTACTTAAGACCAGCTGATGGCTGGGTCCCACCTTTGAAGACTCTGTTTTAATTGCTCTGGAATGGGTCAGAATCATTGTGTAAAATCAGGAGGCTGGCTTAGAACTGAGGGTCTCAACCGCCTGAACATAATTGTCACATTTTGGAACCTACATTGTAATAGGATTGCCAGGTGATGGGTATTCGAAGCACTGAGGTGGCCTGGTGACTCTGAAGCTTCAGCATATATGCAGAAGAGTCGCCCAAGGAGCTTGTTAAATAGATCCCTGGGCAGGCACCTGGGTGGCTCAGTCTGTGAAGCATCTGCCTTCCACTCAGGTCATGATCCTGGGGTCCTGGGATCGGGTCCCACATCGGGCTCCCTGCTCAGCGGTGTGTCTGCTTCTCCCTCTCCCTCGGCTGCTCCCTCTCTCTCTGTCAAATAAATAAATAAAATCTTAAAAAAAAAATAGATTCCTGGGCTTCATCTGGATATCTAAAGTCAGGAGATCTGGTGTGGGGCCCATGTATTTGCATTTCCAATTTTTTTAAAAAGGCTTTTATTTATTTATTTGAGAGAGAGAGAGAGCATGAGTGGGGGAAGGTCAGAAGCAGACTCCCCACTCAGCAGGGAGCCCGATGTAGGGCTCCATACCAGGACCCTGAGATCATAACCTGAGCCGAAGGCAGATGCTTAACCGACTGAGCTACCCAGGGGCTCCCTAGACAAATCACGTCTGATCTCACCTACTTGTAGACAACTATTACTTATTTTCTCTTGGTCTTCTTGCAAATTTTAATTTTAATGTACTTATATTTTTGTTTTCTGATTATTTCTTTAACATCTACATCACATTTTTCCATGTGTGTCATAATTTCATAATCCTTACTTTTAAGTGTTATATAATGCTACATTTATGTATACCCCATACTCAGATCATTGTTTCTTTCTCCTACACTTGGACCTTTAAGTGTTTATACTTTTTTGATTCATGCATGTAGCTTTTACCAAATAGTTAACTTTTACCATAAATAACATTTAAGAATGGGAATAATAACCACAAAAATAAAATGTCCAAAAATGGAAGGAGATAGTTTTGTTAAGATATAGGTCTTTGTTATGGACCAGTGGTATCCTTGCTTCCTTTCCCTGCCCTGCCACCCCCATTCCCCAGGCCCCTACTCCCAGCCCTCAGATGTGCTAAAACCTATGCAGTCATAAAGAAAAGTTTTTGTGAAGTTCTCCCTCTAGGAAAGAGCCTTCTTTCACAGTGCTGTGAGTAAGGATATACAAGCATTTGGCCTTTCTTTTCTTATACTCTGAAGAGTTGCAGGGTTTCAGCCTACCGATTGTGAAAAAGCATGAGTTTGGGAAGCAGTACATTTTCATTCTAGTGGGAAGCATGGTAGGTAGTAGAGTGAGAGAAGAAATCCTCTAGTGATCAAACAAATTAAAGGTGAGTGGGCAGAGCTATGCCTCATTCTCTGGCCTTTTTCCCCCCTTCATATTGCTCATTTTTCACTTTGTATATTATTTTACCACTTTTTAGAAAGAAGAATCAAGTTTATTACAACGTCCTAAATCTCCCAAGAAGACACCTAGAGTGAAAACAGCAGTTCAGAAACCTTGGAAGAGCAAATCTTCGTATCCAGTTTCTTCGAAGGACGATGTGATTGAGAAAGGGTAGGTGCAGTGTCTTATGTGCCAAGCGTTGTTCTGCAATGGTAAGATTTTTGAGGAATTGAAAAATTCAATAGAAATTGAAAACTGAATACATCGATTTTTTTTAAACGATTTTATTTATTTATTTATTTATTTATTTATTTATTTGACAGAGAGAGGCAGCGAGAGAGGGAACACAGCAAGGGAAGTGTGAGAGGGAGAAGCAGGCTTCCCGCTGAGCAGGGAGCCCGATGCGGGCTCGATCCCAGGACCCTGGGATCATGACCTGAGCCGAAGGCAGAGGCTTAACGGCTGAGCCACCCAGGCGCCCCCATGGATTTTTTTATAGGAGTTCCTTATATATCAGTGATAGGTATTAGAGTCATGCATACTCTGAATTAGGAGCAGAACTCCTGAGATTAGCCATTTAAATAGATGCTATCTCTAATTTCCACCCTCTTATGAGCTGTACGGTCAAAAGACTTCTGAGAAGATTTCCCTCTGGTTCTTGCTTGGCCCTGTTCAGTAGTTCAGTATTTCTCAAACTTATGAACTCATAAGACTTTCAAGAATTTTGTCATTATTTAACACAGCATATTACCTTATTCATTTAGATTTGCCCACATCTGTACTTTTTTCATTGTTCTTTATTTCAAATGAGATTGTTTTTCTTCAACCTAAAAAAATACCCTCTGGTGTTAATTTTGGTGTGGGATCTGTTGGTCCCACTAATTTATTACTTCACTTTTATTCTTTTTTTTCCTTTGAGATAAAATTCACATAATATGAAATTCACCATTTTTAACGTGCTTTCTTTTCTTTTCTTTTTTTTTTTTTTATTGTAGACTGTGTCAGGGATCAGCCTGAGGTAAAACTTAGGGTCCTCTTAGGTCTTTTCTAGTATGTGCCTTTTCCTTGGCATGTGTGGTCACTTTCTGATTTTTCCCTGCATATGCATTTTGCTTTTGAATGTCCTATCATTCATGTCTGGCTTCTAAAAGGGGGGAAAAGAGAAAAATGAAGGTTGGGGGTAAAAATGGCAATATCTCTTTAACTTCCCTGGAAGTCACTACAGCCAGAAAGGGGACTGGGCTTGCAACTAAGAGGAGAGGTGCAACCACGGTGGCCACCTGTCTCCTCTGCTCCTCTGTCATGTGCAGCAGCAATCAGAGATCAGAGCTCAGATCCCTGAGATCTGGTAGACAGGGTCCTTTCTGCTCACCCTGGCTCTTGCCGCTGTATGCAGAATGCTCCAGAACACATACACAGCTGTCTGCCACAGGGCTGGGGCGGAGGGGAAGGTTAGCTGCTGCTACAGTGCTAGCCACTCTAATTGACCAAAATGAACGACAATTTACTCTCCAAGCCTTTTCCTGGAAGTTGAAAGCCTTAAGTAAAGACTCCAGGCTTCCAAAATAGTTAACATTAGATTCTGCCAGTGCAATTGTTGTTTCGGTGGGGAGACAGGTTCCTGGTGCTTCCTGCTCTGACATCTTCCCGGAATCCTCAGATCTGGGAATTTTTTTTTTTCTCAATGAGTTTTGGCCCCAGAATTCTTTTTTTTTAAATTTATTATTAGTAGTAGTAGTATTAAACTCCGGTGTTGTTAACTTAGAGTATTATATTCATTTCAGTTTATATTAGTTTATAGTGATTGAATAGTTCTGTATATTACTCACTGCTTGTCAAGATAAGTGTACTCTTCATCCTCTTCACCTATTTCACCCATCCCCCCACCCACCTCCACAATCATCAGTTTATTCTCTATAGTTAAGGGTCTGTTTCTTTAGTTTGTCTCTCTCTCTCCCTTTTTCCTTTGTTTGTTTTGTTTCTTAAATTCCACGTATGAGTGAAATCGTGGTATTTGTCTTTCTCTGCCTGACTTCTTTCACTTAGCATTACACTCTCTAGATCTATCCATGTTGCAAATGGCAAGATTTCATTCTTTTCTATGGCTGAGTAATATTCCATTGTAAATATAAACCACTTCTTTTTTTTATATTGTCGGTTATATTGCCTTTTTAAAAGTTTTCTATTGTAATTCCAGTACAGTTAATATACAGTGTTATATTATTTTCAGGTGTACAATAAAAAGATTTGACAATTCTATACATTACTCAGTGCTCATTGTCATAAGTGTACTTTTTAATCCCCAACACCTATTTCACCCATCCCCCTACCCACCTCCCCTCTGGTAACCATCAGTTTGTTCTCTGTAGTTAAGAATCTATTTCTTGGTTTGTCTCTGTCTTTTTTCCTTTGCTCATTTGTATTGTTTCTTAAAGTCCACATGTGAGTGAAATCATTTGGTATTTGTCTTTCTCTGACTGCCTTATTTACTTAACATTATACTCTCTAGCTCCTTCCATGTCATTGCAAATGGTAAGATTTCATTTTTTTATGGTTGAGTAATATTCTATTGTATATGTATACCACACCTTCTTTATCCATTTATCTATTGATGGACAGTCAGCTGTTTCCATAATTTGGCTATTGTATATATACAATATACATACATGAATTCGTGTTTTTGTATTTTGGGGGTAAATACGCAGTGGTGCAATTGCTGGATCATAGAGTAGTTCTATTTTGAACTTTTGGTGGAAACTTCATACTGTTTTCTAGAGTAGCTGCACCAGTTCGCATTCTCACCAGCAGTGCAAGAGGGTTCCTTTTTCTCCACATCCTCTCCAACACTTGTTGTTTCTTGTGGTTTTGATTTTAGTCATTCTGACAAGTTTGAAGTGATACCTCGTTGTAGTTTTGATTTGCATTTCCCTGATGATGAATGATGCTGAACGTTTTTTCATGTGTCTGTTGGCCATCTGGATGTCTTCTTTGGAAAAATGTCTGTTCATACCTTCTGCCCATTTTTAAATTGGATTATTTGTTTTTTGGTTTTGAGTTGTGTTAGTTCCTTATATATTTTTGATACCAAACCTTTATCAGATATGTCATTTGCAAATATCTTCTTCATTCAATAGGTTGTCTTTCAGTTTTTTTTGTTGTTTTTTTGCTGTGCAGAAACTTCTTATTTTGATATAGTCCCAATATTTATTTTTGCTTTAGTTTCCCTTGCCTCAGGAGACCTGTCCAGAAAGATGCGATTATGGTCAATGTCTGAGAAATTACTGCTTGTGCTGTCTTGTAGGCGTTTTATGGTTTTAGGTCTCACATTTAGGTCCTTAATTCATTTCTAGTTTATTTTTGTGTATTGCATAAGAAAGTGGTGCAGTTTCATTCTTTTGCATGTAGCTGTCCAATTTTCCCAGCACCATTTGTTGAAGAGAATGTTTTTTTCCTGTTGCACATTCTTGCCTTTTTTGTCAAAGATTAATTGACCATGTAATTGTGGGTTTATTTCTGTTGGCCCCAAAATTCTTAACTACGTTGTTAGCACTCATATTTCCTTTAGCAGATTAATTTTTGTATTTTTCAGTTTATCTAGTTGGTCTTTAAAGGGGGAGTTGGTCTAAATCACCCTGTCTGCCATTTCCAAAAATAGCAGTTAATGAGCTTTGGTGTACTTTGCTTGCATTATATCAGTTCTTACTGCATCCCTATGAAGAAAGCATTATCTTAATTTTTCAAGTGATAAAGATATATAAGTATGAATTGAGAGAAAAGTTGAATTTTGAGAACTACGCATTGTTTTTATGTTTATGTTGTGGCTAGAGAATAGAGTATTACAGTGAAAAGACAAGATACAAGCTAAAACAATAAATGAGGTTCAGATAGTGATTTTTTTGTGTGTCACATTAGGGAATTTGGAGATTATTTTCTATACAGTGGAAAACATCTAGAAAGTTTTTTTGTGTGTCATTTACTAAAATTAAATTATTTTATTTTCAAAATTGAAAATATATGCATAGTTCAAAATTAGTAGCATGCTATCCACTTATTCTATACCTTTGTTTTTACTGAATTGGAGAAGGTAAATGCTATAATTTTACTTTTTCTGTTGCTTCTTGTTCTAGTAATCTTATCTCTCCTTATGTCTGGTTACTCTGATTTTGTGCCAGATATTGCATTTGTATTCTGTTGAGGGACATGGACATTATTTCTAATATTTTTCATTATTAAAAACAATGTTGCAGTGGATATTCTTGTGTACATTTGCTGTATTTCATGTATGCATATGTCTGCAAGAGAAATTTCTCAAAGTAGAATTTCTAAATCAAAGTTCATGTGTTTTAAAAATTGTATTTCATAAGACTTGTAACAATATACTCATTTCAGCATGTATGAGAGCGTTCAAGCCACTCTGTCTTTTAATTGGAGAGTTTAGTCCATTTACATTTAAAATAATTATTGATAGGTATGGACTTATTGCCATTTTATTAATTGTTTTGTAGCTATTTCATAATTCCCTTGTTCCTTTTTTTCTAGCTCTCTTCCTTTGTGATTTGATGATTTTCTGTAATGGGAAGCAATATTTTTTAAGGTGGAGGAGACTTGAGCCTGTTTATATGCCAGAGTAGTATCTAGTGGAAAGGGAGAAGTTAAAGATCCATGAGAAAGAAGAAGGTCTGTATTTTCAAAGGAGAACAGAGGGAAGGATTCAAGAACAAGGGCCATGAGATTAACCTTGGACATGAGATAAGACACTTTTTCCTGAGGCAGGATGGAAGGAAATAAGAATAGGTATGGGAGGATGTATTTGTTGATAGTTAATTTAAGAGTTTTCAGCTGCAAATAACAGAAAACTTGACTAACAAAGTCTTAGACAAATTGGGCTTATTTTTTTCACAGGACAAGAAATCTGAAGGTAGGCAACTGCAGTGTTGGTTCCTTGGATCGGAAATATTAGGACCTGATTTTTTTTAATGTTCTTGGCCATTCTTTCATATTTATTGGTGTTACAGCTCCTGATATCAGGTTTTCAAATCATAAAGAAGAAAGGGCAATTTTCCTTAATCCTTTCCCTTTGGTCAGGAAAGCAAGCTTTCTTAGGAGCTCCCCAGCAGACTTTGTTTTGTATCTCATTAGTCCTAACTGTGTCACATGTTGACCCATCTCTGCAAGTCAGTCAAGTGAATATTTAGCTTTCTCAGTATTTCTCAGTATTTCAGTGGTGCTGGTTATATAAAGGCATGAACTGGGAATGAGTGTTGAGTTAGCCAGTCAGTCAACAGTGTCCAATACATCTGGGAGTGGAAATGGAAGCATGTTGTACCTACCTTTTGTCTGAGAAGAACCTGCAAAGCAATCTGTTGGTGGATTGGAGTGCAGATATATTGGTGAGGGGGATGGGCATGTTTTATGCAGCTGGAATTAAGGTTTAGAATAATTGCAGGGAGGTATGGAAAGGGAGCTGGATAAGAAAATATAAAAAGTAATGTTTAAAGTCATTAGTCTAGCTCCTTAGTCTTCCATTATCTCACCCCACACTATGACGTATAAATCCTAATGAATCCTACCTGTCGTGAGGATTAAATATGACAATGTGAATTGTATTTATCAGTGTTTGGTATGTGTTACATAGAGTTTACTTAACTGTTAGTATCCTCTTGCCCTAAGCAAATTAGTTAACTTGCTGCCTTTTAAACAAGGCTTTCCCTACCTACTTTCACATATTGCTCACTATTCTCCCCATCTAAAGAACCCCTCTAAACACACACATGCGCACACACGCACACACACACACACACACACACACACACACTACATGTCCTACCCATTTTTCAGGGAAAATCTCATTTCTTTAATTACTAATATAGCTCAAAGGGACTTCTCATTGTTATCCATCCCAGTCATTTGACATCTATACTATATTCTTGAATTCATTCAACCAGCAGTTAATCTTATTGAGAGTTGTCTTTCTGTAGGACTATACCTAATTTTTTCAACCACTTCCTAAATGCTGGACCTGATACTTGCACTTTTTATTCCCCTGTTCTCTCACAGTGCTCAGAAGCTCTCCTAAGATTTGGTGCCATGTATACCAAAGGTGCTCAATATATGTTGATCAATGAGTTCTTATCCTTATAATTTAGGTTGAGGCACAGGTCAGAAAGCAGCAAAGTTATTCGCTTAACATCTTTTACTGACATTTCTGAATGTCTGAAGCCCCAGCTGGATAGAAGATACACTTACACAGAAGAACCTTTGGTAAGTATTTTGAGAACTGATTTATCTGATTCTTCATTTAACTGACCAATGTCCCCTGATTTTAGAGAATTTTTATTGATTTACCATAGTATTTTTTTCTCTACTAAACAACCCAGTTTATTTTTTCCTTCCAAGAAGATTTTTATACAAAAATTTTCTCTGTGTTTCCTTTTGTAGTACCATGGTGCTATATACTCCATTGATTACTATTTTAAAAAACAGCTGTCTTCTGGTTTTGGTGTGAGGATAACTTAGATACAAAATAAGACTATTATTTTTATTAAATTGCTAACATTTGATAAAAAATAATATTTGATGTTATGTTTTGGAAACAGAATTTTTATAAAGCAGAGTATTTGCAGTGTGTGGTGACCTTAATAATGTGGATTTACTACACTAGTGGTGGATGACAATTTTATATTCCCTAGGAATTATACTTTAGGTAGAAACTTCGGTAGTCCCAATATAGTCTGAACACTTAGCCATAATTTTGTATAACTTTTTATTTTATTCTTAGCAAACAGTTCTCCTTTTCTTCCAACTAGGGCTTTTTTCCCTACCAAAATAATGGGTTTTTTAGTTTTTGAAATGCCAACAGTTAAACATCATAAAAACATTAAATTCTCACTTTAGCATATGTTTGGTAGAGGGATAAAGAGAGAGGCAGAGAGACACTATAACAATGCCTTAAATTGTTCATGCCACAGTTATCTTACTTGACCACTCTCTCACACCATACACAAAAATAAACTCCAAATGGATGAAAGACCTCGATGTGAGACAGGAATCCATCAAAATCCTAGAGAACATAGGCAGCACCCTCTACGACATCGGCCAAAGCAACCTTTTTCATGACACATCTCCAAAGGCAAGAGAAACAAAAGATAAAATGAACTTGTGGGACTTCATCAAGATAAAAAGCTTCTGCACAGCCAAGGAAACGGTCAAAAAAACTAAGAGGCAGCCCATGGAATGGGAGAATATATTTGCAAATGATGCTACAGATAAAAGACTGGTATCCAAGATCTACAAAGAACTTCTCAAACTCAAAACGCAAGAAACAAATAAATCAAAAAATGGGCAGAAAATATGAACAGACACTTTTCCAATGATGACATACAAATGGCTGACACATGAAAAAATGTTCAAAATCATTAGCCATCAGGAAATTTCAAATCAAAACCACACTGAGAGATACCACCTTACGCCAGTTAGAATGGCAAAAATTGACAAGGCTAAGACAATGTGCTGGAGAGGATGTGGAGAAAGGGATCCCCTCCCCATTGTTGTTGGGAATGAAGTTGGTACAGCCACTCTGGAAACATGTGAGGTCCCTAAAAAGTTAAATTGAGCTACCCTATGACCAGCCATTTTGCACTACTGGGTATTTACCCCAAAAGAAACAGATGTAGTGAGAGAAGGGCCATATGCACAATGTTCATACAGCATTGTCCACAATAGCCACATCATGGAAGGAGCGAGATGCCCCACAGATGACTGGATTAGAGTTGTGGTCCATATATACAATGGAATATTACTCAGCTATCAGAAAGAAGCGAGTTCTCAACATTTGCTGCAACATGGATGGCACTGGAGGAGATAATGCTAAGTGAAATAAGTCAAGCAGAGAAAGACAATTATCATATGATTTCTCTCATCTATGGAACATAAGAACTAAGAAGATCAGTAGGGGAAGAAAGCTATAAAGAAAGGGGGGGTAATCAGAAGGGGGAATGAAGCATGAGAGACTATGGACTCTGAGAAACAAACTGAGGGCCTCAGAGGGGAGGGGGTGGGGGAATTGGGATAGACTGGTGATGGGTAGTAAGGAGGGCATGTATTGCATGGTGCACTGGGTGTTATACGCAACTTTATCATCGAACTTTACATTGGAAACCAGGGATGTACTGTATGGTGACTAACATAATATAATAAAAAAATTTTTTTAAAAAGTAAAGGAAACAAAGAAGTCTAAGTTCCACACAGCAAATACCAAAGAATTCCTGTGAACAGTAGATGCATTTTCATATTCTAAAGTCTTTCTTATGCTTGGGGAAGTAGCCAGCTTTCTGTGTTTCAAGAATGGTATTAGGGTTGCCAGCATTGTTGGCAGAGAGGCCCCCAAATAACAGAGTTTTATGAGAACTTATATTACTATTTACGTTCTGAAGGCCATGACCTGTACAGGGTGAGACTGTCCAAGGAGGGGCCCCTGAGGACAGTTAATGAGCTGCGCTGAGAGACCTTGAGGATGGTTCTTTTTATAACTCTCTTGTAGCCATTATAGCATCACCTCAAGGCTAAAATAACAGTAAATATGTAGGAACAAGGCCACCAACAGAGATTTGGAAGACTCCTAAAATGGTATCGCTGTGCCTGAAACATGAAAATGATAGAGATTGAGAAGTTACCCTCACATGAAGTTGAAATCAGTTTGGTTTATAATAGAATGAAGTCTGCTGCTATAGTTGGCTCCATAAATGACTCTTAAATGACAATCATATGCAAACATACTGCATTAATTACTTATATGGGTCAAAAATAAAATATAAAATCCAGTGGGAAAATGACAGCCTGGCAGAATTTATGACACCCTGTTGTAGAGTGTCATAAAAAATCACCATGTTTCTGGGTGGATCACAGACTTCTGTTTTGTTATCTAGGTTAAAACCATGGCAGATGGTGCCTTGGGAGGATTTGACATGGAAAATTTGTTGCAATCTTTGTACGTAGAAAATAGAGCTGGATTCTTCTTTACCAAATTCTGTGAGCATTCAGGAAACAAGGTAGAAAATAATGATTTTTAATCTAATTTTATGCCTTTACCTCATTTTAAAGTAGGAGAAGTTGTGGTAATTCAATGCTCAAATAATTACATTTGATGTTAAAATTCCCATTTCTTCTGGTAAGAAATTTTATGCTAAATATTTAGTAAAAATGTAAACATCTCAATTATAACTCTCTTGGTTCACTATCCTACTAGAATTACAAAGAAAAGTAAAGGATTGACTTGCATTATTTTTGTAAAAGATTTATTTATTTATTTTATAAAGAGTGAGAGAAAGGGTGTGCCAGCAGTGGGGAAGGGCAGAGAGAGGAGGGGGAGAGAATCCTAAAGCAGACTCCCCGCTGAGCATGGAGCCAGATATGGGGCTTGATCCCAGGACCCTGAGATCATGACCTGATCTGAAATCGAGTTGGATGCTTAACTGACTGAGCCACCCAGGAGCCCCTTGACTTGCATTACTAACAATATTTTATTCTCATGTAATTTTGTTTCGATGTAATACATATTAAATTCAGAGTCAATTTCTGTCAATCCTTTAATTTTCATTTTAATAACTCTAACAATTAGAAGTTGCAGTGGGTAGTGGAAAACTCATTGCCAGTTTTTTTGTTTTGTTTTCATTTTGCTCAAATGTAAAATATTTCACTGGCTCAATTATCAGAGTAGTGTTTGGTTTTAGTATGATATGCATTTGTCCATATATATCAAAATACCTCCAGATTTTGATTTCATGCCAGAAATATGTGATTACTCTTTAATTGTTAACTAGCATGCTTCCTATTCTAATGGCCAATTATGTAAGAGATGTACATGAAAAATATAGTACTTTAGTGACAATACTAATAAATATTTTGTATGCTGCCAGTTTGTAATAGAAGATAAGACCATTTTAAATTGAACCTGATTTATGGTAACACCAAAGAGCTAAACAATTATTTATATTTGAAATTAGAGCTTTGTAGAGCTTTAATAATTGGGTAATGATTTATGTATTTTTTCCATCTACAGTTGTGGAAGAACAGTGTGTACTTTTGGTTTGACCTACAGGCTTATCATCAGCTTTTCTACCAAGAAACACTTCACCCTTTTAAAGTATGCAAACAAGCCCAAGTAAGTAGTAACTAACATTGGTTCAATGTGCAGCTCTAAGTACACAAAGAAATGAACAATTTGTGTCCAGCTCCAAACAAGAGAAATCTGGGACTACAGGCAAAAAGGCAGCAGTTAAACTGTTGCCATGGCATTACTTCATTTAAATGTCAGTAGAATATTGTTTTATAATCTGATTTGTGGGTTTCCATTTTATCTGTTTTATTTGGGTTGCTTTATTTTCTCTTTGCTGGCCATTACTTCTGCCAATAAAGGACATCCCCTATTTTTTGTAATGTATGCCTTTTTGGTTTGGTTGTGAGTGATTTAAAAGAGAACCCTGAGAGAGGACTTGTCACGAATCATTGAAGTGATGGGGAGAAGAGGCGTTGACCAGAGCTGTTCTTGAGCTTACTGCAGGAATCAACTGTTGGCCATACGCAGCCTGGTGACCTTCTAGAGGGCAGGAAAGGATGTTGACTGTGTGGTACAGACTCCATGTCATCACCTGTGCTTCTGTACTACACACCATGTAAGACAGAGACTGAGAGGGGGAGGAAAGAACACCTCAAGACCACCCCGAAGCAAAATAGAGGAGGAAGAACAGAGGATTCTCTGCAAAGGGGGACAGAGAGAGTGGTCTCTTTTGAGGGGGAGAAGGAGAATAGCATTATGACTCAGGCTGACTTAATTTTTTCAGTCTTTTATTCTTAGGATCTTATGATTTTTTTCCCAAAGATTTTATTTATTTATTTGAGAGAGGAAGAGATAGAGCATGAGCAAGGGGGAGAGCAGAAGGAGAGGCAGAAGCAGACTCCTTGATGAGCAGGGAGCCCAACATGGAGCTTGATCCCAACACCCTGAGATCATGACCTGATCCCAAGACAGACACTTAACCGACTGAGCCACCCCGGGGCCCCAGGATCTTATGATCTTTTATGAAGAGAAGTCTTCAAGCCTAGAAAACTGCTAATCACTTCTATGTCTGTTGACCACGTAAGTGGTTCTTATAGGCTGGAATAACCCCATTCCAGAGAACCTCTCCCCAAATGATGCAGAGATAGTTTTGTCATATCATGTATTACCTTATACTCTTACCCAGGATCTCAGAGTACTGCTGCTGGATGTTTGTTTTTACGTCCACCACCTGGACTCTGGCATTATAAATCAGCTGACAGAGCTTCGTACTTTTTACTGTGAGAATAAGGGCTTCAGTTGCTACCTAGCCTGGATCTGGCTCGATGTGATCATGAAATCAGAGCTCTAATTTGCCAATACCACTTTTTGAGACCACACATTGGGCTCTTTTGCTTGTTCATCCTTGACCTGTGGGTCTCTACTTCTCCTCCTCCCCCTCACTTATTGTTCCTGTCTGGAAAAGTACCATCTGTTATTTATTATGTTTTCACTACTGCAAAGCCCACTCCTCCAGACATCTTTGGCTGCTCCATTGAGTTCTTTGTTGTTGTTGTAGTCACCATATTTCCATGCACTTGTACAAGTGGAAATTCTATTTAAGCTTGGTAGACTTACTAGTTTTTAGTAATATTATTCTATGTGCTGTAGAAGTATTGTGAAACAGGATACAGCCAAGTTTTGGTTATTCTGAGATGGATTGCTCTGTTTGGGGATCGTCAAGGTCTGTAAGCTTTTTATCCTCCTCTAGATGATCTACTAAAATTTTTGTAAAATATAGAAGTATAATTAGCATACAATGTTAAATTCATTTCAGGTGTACAATGCAGTGATTCAACAATTTTGTACATTACTCAGTGTACATCATTGTAACTGCAGTCACATCCATCACCAAACTACGTTATTACAATATTACTGACTCTATTCCCTACACTGTACTTTTCATCTCCATGACTTATTTTGTACCTGGAAGTTTGTATCTCTTAATTGCGTTTATCTATTTTATTCATCTCCTTACTCACCTCCCCTCTGGCAACCAGCAATTTGTTTTCATATTTAAGAATCTGTTTTCTTGTGATTTGTTCATTTGTTTTGTTTTTTAGATTCCAAATATAAGGAGTACCTAGAGGGTGTTATGCTAAGTGAAATAAGTCATACAGAGAAAGATAAATACCATATGAATTCACTTATTCTTCCCTAGGTTATCTTTTGGGGAGTCACTGCAGGAGGGAGGAGGGGAGCAATGGAGAAAGTTGCTTTCGGGTGAATAGAGGGAAATTGAAGGGGCAAGTCGTGTGATTTTTTTTTTTTTTGGCTTGTTTGGTTTTTATATCTATGGTTTCTTTATTTTTTTGGTTAATGGAGCAGTTGTCTAGATTGGTTTAGGTTTTAATTATCCAAGATTTCTGTGCCTCCAGATATAAGAATTGCCTCTAATACCATAATCCTATAGATTTGTTTCACAGTATGAAGTAGCATTCATTTCTTTATAATAGAAATGCTGTGTGGCCTTCTTCAAGAGTATATTTACAATACAGATATTTGGATCAATAACGCCAATGGCAGAATGTAATCAGCTGGCACCATGTTGAAGTCACTGCGAACTTGATTTTATATTGTTTTTATACATCTGACAAGCTATATGATAGGAGACTGAGAGTTGGTTCCAAGAGACTTACATGCTTTTCTGTATGATAGTAAGCATATTATATACCTTGAAGTTTTATTGCCTCATAAAATATTACAGAAGTATCTGTAGGCAGACTAGATGCCTACAGAATCAGTGAGAGTGACTTAGCATGAGAAATTGTCCAAGAGTTTGAACTGTAGTCTTGGGCACATCCTGAAGATTTTACTGCATGGCTTCAAGATAGAATAGTGCAGTTAGAAGCCAACTGAAATGGTCTTGGCAAGGAGAAAAGGAATCACTTACCATAATGCATAGGTAAAATCTTTGACTCTAGCAAAAATTTGCCAGGGGACCATCTACCACTACTAAGATTTGAAGCCTAGATTGCTGCCACAGATAGTCCTACTATTTTTTTGATACTACATATTGCTTTGATGATAGAGCTCTACAATAGACTGAAGCAGATCTGGGTACCACTGTCTTTTATGATGTCTTCCATCTTTGTAGAAATCTTTAAAGCAAAGCGCATTCCAGCAAAAACTATGCATTTAGAATTTACCACACTCTACAGTGTATATATTGAGAATTTTTTTTGAAATTAGCAAACAAGTATGATCAAAATATTGCACTTGCTTACGCACGTGTACATACACTTATTCTTATTAGTCACACACACATTTAAGTCAGAAAGAGGAAGAGAGAAAAAACAGTAAAAATTAGAGCCAAGGAGAAAAATTATTTGGAAAATGTAGGAATTAATGAGTGGAGAGGGTAGGTAAGAATGAAATGAGGAATAAGAGGATTTGCTTACTTTTACTACAAAGTGCTATTTAATATAAAGATATTCTTGCAGCAGTGTGAGATTTTTTTGACTTGTTCAATGGGACATGTATCACCTAGATCAGAGCATATATGACATAGAAGGAAAAAAATCACAGACTTGGAATTGAAAGAAATGAATTTACATCACATGCTCTTATTATAATGCTAGTTCTTAGCTGGGTAAACTTAGTCAAGTCAGTCAGTTTAATAAGCCTCAGTTTCATGTCCTGTAAAATCTGGGTGGTAATAATGCTTTACATTTCATTTCCTTCTACTGTTTTAGAAGTTACATATTCCATTTCTGTTTTCACCCTTACAGTTTTAACATACATACCAAATTTAACAAAGTCTCCAAGTAATCATTATCTTTATCCTTTCAAATAATTTAAGGATCTTAGAACACTTTAATTCCACCACACCTTGCCCATTTTACATATCATTTTTGTATGGCATTAAATTTTTTTTATATACCTACCAAGTAGTTATCATCACTTTTGTTTTGACACCATTGATGCTTGTGTATTATTCACACACAGATTTCATGCTTACCATTGGTTTTTGCATCATACTCCTTCCTTTGGGTTTCGTTTCTGAAGAATATCTTTTGGTAGGTTTTTCATTAGGATTTACCTGGTAAAAAAATCAGGTTTTATTTGTCTGAAAATGTCTATTTAAGTTCTTTCATTGGTCATGTGACTGAATATAGAATTCTAGTTTGACAGTTTTCTCTCAGCACTTTGAAGATATTATTCTACTGTCTTACGGTTTCTATTGCTCTTTTTGAAGAGTTTCCTCTTGCCCCTTTGCTTTTTCTCATCGTTTGATTTTTAATCTTCTTTTAGACTTCAGTGTTCCATATTGCACATCAGTGTGTTTACCATAATTATCTTTCTTGGGTCTAAGTTGCTTCTAGAATCGGAGGAGTCATGTCTTTCATCAATTCTGGAAAATCCTCAGCCATTATTTCTTTCAGTTTTTCTACTTCTCTTTTCTATGTTCTCTCATTCAGGATTCCCTGTCTGGTCAATGTTGTCAATCTTTTATCTCTCTTAATCTCTCTTTCAAGTTTTTCTGTCTTTTTTTAAAAATTTATTTGGAGAGAGAGAGCACAAGTGGGGTGAGGGACAGAGGAAGCAGCAGGCTCCCCACTGAGCAGGGAGCCCAATTTGGGGCTTGATCCCAGGACTCTGGGATCATGACCTGAGCTGAAGGCAGACGCTTAACCGACTGAGCCACCCAGGGGCCCCTTTGTCTGTCTTTTAATATCTGTGTTGCATGTGGTAAATTGAAATAGATCTATTTCCTTTGGTCTGTTTTCCAGTTCATATGTTATTTCTTCAGCAGATTTCAATCTGCTATTTAACCCATCCATTGAGTTACACTATTTTAAGAATTATTTTTTTTATTATTAGATATTCTACTTGTGTTTTGCAAGTCTTCCTGATGTTTTTGTCTCATTTTTTCTTCATGTTTTTTATTTCTTCTTTTATGTTTTTTTTTTAAGATTTTATTTATTTATTTGACAGAGATAGAGACAGCCAGTGAGAGAGGGAACACAAGCAGGGGGAGTGGGAGAGGAAGAAGCAGGCTCTCAGAGGAGGAGCCTGATGTGGGGCTCCATCCCAGAACGCCGGGATCACGCCCTGAGCCGAAGGCAGACGCTTAACCGCTGTGCCACCCAGGCACCCCTTCTTTTATGTTTTTAAGCATTTTAAACATATAGTATAGTCTGTAGCTATGTTAGATATCTGTTCCTGCATGACAGTATTCCCGTAAGTTTGTGACTTAAAATGACACACATTTATTATCTCACAGTTTGTATAGTTAAGGAGTCTGTGCACAACTTTGCTGGGTCCTCTGCAAGGCTGTAAATCAAAATGTTGGCCAGGGCTATTTCTCGTCTGGAGCCCCACCGGGGAAGGGTCTGCTTCATGGCTGTCAGCAGCATCTGGGTCCTTGCAGCCACTGGACTGAGAACTCAGTTTCTCACTGGCTGTCAGCTAGACGCTACTCCAGGTCTGCGCCTTATAGTGTGGCCCCCTCCATGGTGGCAGCTTACAACATGGCAGCTTGCTTCTACAAAACCAGCAAGGGAGGGAGTCTCTTAGCAAGACAGGCACTACCATTGTGTGTAACATAATCACATGTACGTAATCACGTATATCTCATCACTATTACTGTATTCTGTTGGTCAGAAGGAAGCCATGCACTATAGATGCCCACACAAGGGGAGAGAATTACAAAAGGTCACACACACTAGGAGATGCTGAGAGTCTGACTGCTATAGCATCCAATAATTCTATGATTTATAGTTTTTGAAAGAACTAATTTTGCTATTTATTATTTTTGCCAATATGTTGGATTCCTTCATGTATGTACTGTAAGTTTGAATTATGAGCACTTCAGTGAGGTTTTTACCTATGGTATTTATGTAAGGCACATTTTTAATGCGATTTCTCATCTTGGAGTTTCCTTATTTACCAGATGTAATCTTGAAAACCCAACCCACAGGATGGTAAATTCACAATAATGAATCCTCAGGAGATAGTCTTTTTTTCTTTTGCATGGAGTCTAGGCCAAGGCAAGCAGGCTTCTGTTTTGTTTCCTAGGTTTGGTCAAAGTAGCTATAGGCAGTGACAGAGATAGAGACCGAGATAGGGATAGAGATACACGTGCATACATTTTTTTTTTCCATTCTGCATTTCATGTTGTGTATGTCCCTTCAAGGATCTTGGTGTACGTTTTTCCACCTAGTGAGGTTCCAAGGCCTTATCTCCTGTACCCAGCGGCTCTTATAACCCACACTCTTGGTTTGCCCCATGGTAATCCCATTGTCAGTTCATGCTTATCACCCTGATTTTTAGTATATTCCTTAACTTTGGCCTCTGGTGGTTTTCCTTACACTCTTAGCCATATGCTTAAAAGAATATTTTATACTTTATCCAATATTTCTAGTTATTTTATAGGGAAAGGATTTTGGTAATCTAGTCTGTCAGCATACCAGAAAAGGAAACAGTCATATATTTTTTAATTTAATACCTGCAGTAAACATACGAGGTATTTTTATCCTGTTTTTTTTTTTATAGATAAAAAACTACATCCTGAAAGGTTAACCTTGCCGGAGTTCAATAGCTAGGAACAAAATTAAGCTCAAACTTGAGATACAGAACCTATTTCAATGCTGCACTTTGCCTCCTTTGCCCTATAAAAGTTCTCCTGTCTATTTCACGGGACATCTGTAAGGATTGCCTAAGATAATGTAGGTGGGAATATTTTGTAAAACAGACATACCTGGAGATATCATAGGTTTGGTGCAGACTACAGCAATAAAGCAAATATCACAATAAAGTGAGTTGAATGAGGGGCACCTGGGTGGCTCAGTTTGTTAAGTGGGCTGACTCTTGATTTCAGCTCAGGTCATGATCTCAAGGTTGTGAGATCAAGCCCTGAGTTGGGGCTCAGGGAGAGAGACGGGGATGGCTGGGTGGTGGAGCAGTCTGAACATACACAACATTTATTAAGTTCGGCATCTTCTATGGGCAAGGTCTGTGTCACCCCAGAATAATTACAATAACATCAAAGGTCACTGATCACAGGTCACCATAACAAATATAATAATAATGCAAACATTTGAAATATTGTGAGAATTACCAAAATGTGACACAGAGGCACAAAGCGAGCAAATGCTGTTGGAAAAATGGTGCCAGTAGACTTCCTCCATGCAAGGTTGCCACAAACCTGCAGTTTGTAAAAAAAAAAAAAAGCAGTATCTGCGAAGCGCAGTAAAGACAAGTGCAATAAAATTCGTTTTGCCTATATACTGTAGAGCACTCTACAGAATAAATAAATATTATTATCATTATTAGAGTCAATACTTAAGGTTCTCTCAATTACCTAGATAATGGGGAAGGAAAAGAGGAATGTGAAGATATGGAAGCAAATAGAATGGAAGAACAGTAACTCCTAAATTCATAGCTATTCATTCAATCAATACTAGAACTTACTGAGTTTCAAAATACAGCTTAAGTCAAAATATACTTCATAGAATCACAACCCTTAAAGAATATCTTTTACAATATTTACTTATTAATTAACATTCACTGAGAGCTGCTCTGTGCCAAGCAATGTTCTATGAATACGGAGATGATTGGGACAAAGTTCTTGGCTTAAAGAGCTCACTTTCTAGTGGGGGAGAGAAAGAATTACCAAAGTGCTTCAATTATATTTAAAATAAAACCAAATTAATAGCATCTTAACTGGAGATTAAGTTCTTAACTGGAAATTAGTTCTTTCTTCACCCAGCAGGTAACACAGTTGGTTATAGTTTTTTTTCTCTTTTTCAAATTGTTGAGGTATAATTTACGTATGGTGTTCTATTGGCTTCAGGTGTACAACATAGTGATTTGACAAATCTATACATTACTCAGTCCTCACCATGATAAGTTTAGTCACCATACAAAGTTATTACGGTAGTATTGACTATATTCTCTGTTGTACTTTCCACCTCTGTGAGTTATTTAATTTATAACTGGAAGTTTGTAGCTCTTAACCTTTTTTTTTTTTTTTTAACCTATTTCACCCGTCCCTTTCACCCACCTCCCCTCTGGCAACCACCAGTTTGTTCTCTGCATTTAAGAGTCTGATTGTTTGTTTATTGTTTGTTTGATCATTTGTTTTTTAAATTCCACATGAGTGAAATTATATGGGAGTTGTCTTTCTCTGTCTGACTTATTTTACTTAGCATAGTACCCTCTTGTTCCATCCATGCTGTTGCAAGAGCAAGCTCTCATTCTTTTTGTGGCTGAGTAATACTTCATTACACACACACACACACACACACACACACCCCACATCTTCTTTATCTATTCATATACCAGTGGACATTTAGGTTGCTTCCATATCCTGGCTGTTGTAAATAATGCTTCAGTGAACGTGGGGGTGCGTGTATCTTTTTGAATTAGTGTTTTTGGTTATTGTTTTTTGAGAAATAATCATCAGCTTATTTTCAAATACCTATAGGAGGAAGAGAACGGTTTCCTTTTTTTTCTCACTTTTGAGCCAAAACCTTTCATCCTTTGGTCTTATTCTCACCCTGTGAAGCAATACAAAATAAATCTCTCTTTTGGGTGACAACATTTCAAACAAAAAAAAATGATAATGTCATGTTTTATTCAGATCAACAACTTTAGACTAAATCTCAAATCTTTTCAGTATCTTTTACCATAACTAGATGAAATCTTGACATTTGGAAGTCTTTCTCAGTCTGACATCGCCACTCAATAATTTGATAGCTTGGAAATATTCTGGCCTAATGCTTTAGTGAGAGACTCTGTTGCTTCTATGTGTGTACCTTCCTACAAAGAAATCACTTGATGCAAATCCCATAGCAAATAGATCAGTCTAAGTGACTATTCCTATCTACCCAGAGTCTGTAGTAGCGTCACTGGCTTACTCTTGGGTTTGAAAAATTTCGCAAAAGAGAAAGAAAACACAAAAGCTGAGTCAATAAATGTCATCAGACCTATATTATGCATTGGCAAATCACTTTAGTTTCCCACGAGGTGATCTTAGACACAGTGTGGAGCCAAATGAAGGTCACGCCAGGTTGGGCAGCATAATCCCACCTGAGGGGTCTACAGGTATGTCTGTGTATTTGACTCCTTTACTCCTATTCATGTCTGTTACTGTAGAAGCAAAAAATCAACATAAGCTGGGTGGCTGTTAGATCACCAATTACAAGCACATTTTCCTGAGCCTAAAAACTTTTACTGACATTTCCACAAACATCTATCAAACATCTGGTGTATACTATGCTCTGATCGATGGTGGGAACACTTTGAGGAACACAGCACACACAGGTGTTGCCACTCAAGTGCTATCAAGGTTCAAGAAGGTACTCTTCTTTTGCCTACTTTTCCAGAAAACACTAGGAAGATTGAGCAAGAGGAGAGCATGGAGCTCTTTCCCCATAAAATTTGCGTTGTCCTAACAATGTTTCTCCATGTAGTTTGAGCTAATTTTAGATAACCAAAACCTTGGGTGTTGCCATAAATTCCTTTGAAAAAACTTATAGCACAAGAGGGGCAGTGTCAAAATTTTTTCTGATAATCAGCTTAGTTTTTTCTTTGCTTGCTGTCATCCATTACCTTAATTGTTTAGCTCTTCTCCTTCCTTGGCATTTACAGGACTTAAATACTTCAGGGTGGTCCTGACATTTTCATTAAAGTGCTATGAGCTAAGTGCTCCCTTTCTAGGCTGATGGTGTATTTTCAGGTGCACTAACAGAGCTCATTATTTCTTTATACAGCAGCAGCATTAAGAATCAAGCTGTGTTTCCTGAAAGATGAATGGGCATGGGTGAGGGGTGAGGTCGGGGTGGTGATTAAATGTGGAAAATCCTGCGCCTCTTCATAGCTTTATGGTAAGTTGCAGTGTCTTTATAATTAGGCTGCTTCTCAAGTGCTGGGCAATTATTATTCAGGCTTTATTACATGATTTGTTTTTGTTACCAGAGAGATGGTGTCCCAAGTAGCAGTCAGGCTTGGAATCCCGAGCACTATGAACCACGAGCATGGAATCAGCAGGGTTCTCATCTTGCGTCCCATTTTAATTTTATCGTGCTTGCTCGTGAATTCAGGAAGGATATGTATAGCAGCCAGCTTGCCGGCTTACAGTTATTCATTCATTTCTCCTATTCCTGATGTTTACACCAGCTATTTATAGTCAGTCTTCAGATTTTGAATATTATAGGATTATGAACCAAAAAAGATCTCCAAAGATCCTCTTTTAATCCTCTTATTTCCAAAAAACTCAGCAAATGAAGTTCTGTAAACAATACTTAGCATTATACCTGACATTTATTTATTTGATGTTTACTATCTATTGGGTTCTGTGGTGGTCACTTTAAATGGGTAATTTTATTTAATTCTTCACAATCCTAAAAGACAGATATTGGTATTATCCCCGTTTTACAGATTAGGAAACCGACATTTAGAGAAACTGAATTCTTTCTTAAGGCCATCCATTCAGCAGTTAGTGAGCTTGGAATTAGATCCCAATATGTGGACTCCAGACTCTAAACTTCTAAAGTCGTTGCTTTCTTATTGTCTCTAGAAAAAGGAGTATCTGTTTATCACCTTGTTTAATCTTTCATTGTAGTATCTTAAAATATCTTTAAGACACCAAATACCAAAATACCAAATTTCACCCTTAACATTTTCCCCCACTGGACTGTAAGCCCTAAGAAGACTGCTTTGTTTACCTTGTGTGTTCAAAACTGGAGCTGGCATGTAAAAGATGCCTTAATAATACTTATTGAATCACTGAATGAACTCACTGGCATATTTATATCTTTAGGAACATATTATAAACCTATTTATAGATAATCCTTCATTATTTATACATGACTGCCAGCCTGGTGTTTTTATTTAAAAACATTAAAAAAAATAGTTTAAGGAGCCTGCATATACCATCACCCAGCTTCAACCGTGATCAACATTCTTTCTAGGCATGCTGGGTGTATAGTCCAAAAGAGCTCTTAGGACGCCTGGGTGGCTCAGTCAGTTAAGCATACGACTCTTGGTTTTGGCTCAGGTCATGATCTCGCAGTTAGTCGTGGGATCAAGCCCCACCTCGGGCTCCATGCTCAGTGCAGGGTCTGCTTCAGGTTCTTTCTCCCTCTCTGCCCCTCCTCACTCACGCTCTCTCTCTCTCAAATAAATTAATAAATCTTTAAAAAAAAAAAAAAAGAGCTCTTAAGAAATTTCACTGGAGCACCAGTGAAGTTTCCCTGTCGCTTTCCACCTGACTCAAGGAACTTAAAAATAAGGTTGCTTCCTGAAACTGAAACTATAAAATCATTGTGTAAAACAATGTGTAAATAAAACAGAGCAGGTGTCTAGAGGATGGTTTCACAGCCTGCAAGACTAAAAATGAAGGTACCGGTCCATTTAAGGAAAGTATGTTCCTGTCAAGGAGAAGCATTAGTCAGCAGCGCATCCAGAAAGGGAAGTGTTGCAGAGGATGACCTTGACCTTGCACTTGATGGCACTATGCTGAGTAGTCTACTGCTATGAGCACCTGAGTAGCCTAATAGATCCCACGGAGAGAACATTCATGGGGTCATAGTTAATTTCCCTGATTTGATTGTAAGCAACCTCTACATCTAAGCTTGCTTTCTCAGGTGATGGGCTGGCCAACATAAACATCCAACCTGTTTGACGGTTGGTTTTCTCATTGTAAAGTAATCCCTCAATGATCTGGTTTCATGATCAGTTTCTCTTGCTTGGTTAGTGTGGATTAGCTTCCTTGTGAGACAGGTTTTTGTTTGTTTTAGTTTTAGGTTTTTTTTTTAAAGCCAAAAATGTTAATATAGTCATGCTTTTTTCGTTGAATTATTCTTTGTTCACTGACTTTCAAGAAATTATTTTTATTGGAGGTTAAATGATTCTATTAGTTTAAATACATATTTTACTTTTGTCAGTTAAAAGGTTTTTTTTTTTTAATGAATTCAAAAAATTACCAAAATAAAATACTTACTTGTTGCTTAGTTTGCTTTGAACTACATAGTAGTAACTCTTATTATTATTTTTTTGGGTATGTAATTGTTTATTTTATTCCATTCTATATTAATCAGTTGTGTTTCAAATACCTGAAGCAAGGGCCCATGTTATTCTCAAGCCTAGTATATTTTGTCCCTTGAGTTTGTGGTTTGTTTTTGGCTTTACTTAACATGTTCTGTTTTCCCTTCTGATTTTTCATTCTGTCCAAATTGATTCAAGTTTGTTTCATTCTTTTATCCTACTGGCATTTTTTTAAGGCTCTCTTTTGTACTGAGTTCTTCTTACTAGAGTCGGAATAATTGCCAGAAATCCTGTTTGATTGTCATCACATTATCTTTTTTTGTGCAACTCCATTTCGTGTTGATCTCTGCAGTAGTTTGCCTCTCAGTATCAGGATGTTGCAATCTCTAGGAATCTCGAAGGTTCCTAATTGAAAACCCCCGAGGTCCTTCCCATGAAAACCCATTTGTGGAAAGCTCCATCTGCAATTTATTCCCTCTCGGCGTAGCTCCTCAGTAATGTTTTTGAGCTCCTAGTGGGATAGGAGAGGTCATTAAAAATCATCATTTTTTCCTCTTTTTGCAGAAAAAACAACACTGGATTGCCTGAACTTGCTCATTATTTTCTTTCTCTGCCTCATATGAACTCAGATAATGATGTTCTATGCCCGGTAGAGCTATGAATGGTTATGAAAACAAACCTCACTTTTTGCTGAAGTAAATAATTCATAATTTCTCAAAGTGTCCCGTATCAGGGCATTTATGTTCCTTTTATAAACCCCTCTAGGGACCCTTTGCCTCTATCTCTTTGGAACACGGTTTCATCTTATTGTTTCATATAAATTCCAAGGATAGAATTGTTGAGCCCGGTTGAGAAGATCCCACATTGCTTGCTGTTTGCCTTTAAGCACAGCGATGTTTTGTTGTTGTCGATATAGCACGGCGGACCTCTGTTCTGTGTTTGAGGTCATCCGTGAAGCCATTTGGGGCTTTTTGGGACCAGACACTGTATCAAGATGCACTAGTATCTGTTTTACCTCTCATGATGCTTCGCATTTTTTCCTTGTAGCTGCTCCTGATATTCTCTCAGAAGGACAAGTTAACAAGCTTTTCCCCAGCAGACTCTCCAGACTGAAGTGAAATTGAATGTCAAAACTCACACTTTGCCCTTTTCTAAATAAGGACTATTCAGAATGTAAAGTTTCAAAGAAAATCTTGTTTGCTCTCTTCTTGTAGTTCAACTTTGCTCCAGTTTGACTACTTAAAAAGAACTTTACCATATCCATATCTTTAAAAATTGGGTGTCAGTTAAGCACTATTTAAGTAAATTGCTAGAAATTGGCATATTCTGGTATGAATTGGTATTTTCTGGTGTATGACTTTGCCTCCAGTGAATATTTGAATTAATTGGTGTCGTTTGCCTTTTTTTCTGACTTTATTTCTCTTTCTTTTTTTAAAAAAGATTTTTAAAATTTATTTGAGAGAGAAAGAGAGTGGAGGGGACAGGCGGAGGGGGAGGGAGAGGGACAAGCAGACTCCTCTGCTGAGCAGAGCCCAACTTAGGGCTTGATCCCACCACCCCAAAATCACAGCCTGAGCTGAAATCAAGAGTCACAAGCTCAACTGACTGTGCCACCCACACGCCCCTATTTCTCTTTCTTTAGCAATCATGATAGGAAAAGAGAAGTGTATTTGCCTTATAATCAGTGGCGTGATGATAAATATTTAACAACCAACTCTCCAGGGGGAAAGGCAGCCCTGATTTGTAGATTTACATATCTCTGGATGTAAACACTCTCACCATGGATGATTTCAAGCTGCCAACATGACATCACTGAATGCAGAGTTGGGAAGGTGTGTATGGTAGAACATGCAGTAGTATTTCCATCATTCAGACACAGTAGAGGCAAATAACCTCAAGAGCACGGATGATAGTAAAAAGAGTAAAATCATTAAGACGTGATGAATTTGGGGTATTCGTTATTTTTGTTTTCAGTATAATTTCATTGTAGGTTTATGTAATTTAGTTTTTTAATAATAACTGCATTTAAATTCCTGCTCACATAATCCCTGAAAATCCATGAATTGTTGAGCTTGTATGAGGTGGTTCCAGTGTACCATTGCTTAAGACAGAGGAAAAGAGATGACAAGAGAACTTTCACTCTGATTCTTTCCCCTTTTAAGTTTCTCTAATGGTACAGCTGCAGACAACTGACCCTCCACCTTTATTTTTCTCCCATCCTTTAGAGACGCTTATGAACCCCTTGGTTATACCTACCAGAGAAGGCATGCATCGCCTTTGCTCCAAAATCTCCAGGTCCTGCACAGTTTGTTTATTATGAGCTGAAAGAAGGAGTTACTGGAAACAAAACAAAACAAAAACCAACTTTGTATATTTCATTAGCCAAAAACTCTTTTCTTCTTTTGTCTTTAGGGAGTTTGCAATAGTGTCATGGGTTTTATGGGATATATCTTCTTCCCAGGGAGCCGGCTAGGTCTTTGTTGATACCACCCTGTCAGTCCATCTGGCAGAACCCTCCTGCTCCCTCCCAGTAAGTAGAAGGCCATAGCAGCAGACAGTTTTATATTTCCTGTGCTCTCGGTGGCCATCTTGCACACTTACTGGAAGAATGTGAAAGAGACACATCTTCCTGCAGCCTTAGTAGTTACACGATTAGAATCCCTTCTTTCTCCACTGTAGTGGGGTGAGGAGTCTTAAGAAAAACATGGACTTGCCAGTAACACCAAATGCTGAGGCATAAACATTTTCTCCTAATATCTAGCATACTTTAATAAGTTACATTGAAAATCCACTTTTTAAATGTCCCCAATTTTAGTTAACCTATTGATAGGCTCTGCTAGATGTCCTAAACTTTAGCATTAAGACCTTACAGCCTTAGAGGTCCTGGCACATCTTGTCCCTGTTGTACTGAGGGACTCCCTTTAAGTCGTACAGTTCTGAAGTTGAAGCTTTACACGTTTATTTGTTTGTTTTTCCTTACTTCCAGTCCTGGCCTGCTGGTGACAGCAGGACACCATGCAATTGGTGTTCCCAGGCGATCACAGAAAGATACATACACATGATCATTAAAATAAATACATCAAAACCAAGTATGTGAAACTGTTCCATTAACATAACTAACAGCTGAAATGTAACCTAACAAATCAACACATGTGCTACACTCTTTGGTATTATTCTTGACTTTGCCTTTTAAGGCTACACAGAAATTGTTCTTGTTTTGGTTGGAACACAGATGAGTGTCAGGCTGAAGCTCATCGAATGGCCCCTGCTTATGGAAAAGACCGCTCCCCAAAGACTGTGCTCACCGTTGGCACAGCGAGACAACTTTGCTGGGTGCTTCTACAGCATAATAATTGGAACCTAACTCCGTAGCTGTCATCATTTTGTCTTTGGTACAATAAGAAGGCCAAATAGCACAAGCGGTTGTGGAAATTATTTAATTTTTTGCTTTTGACATTGTTAAAAAAAAAAGGATAAATTCAGTAAACCCGCAGTTCTCCTTTCTCAGGTATGTTTTCCTAGGCTTTAGGATGCAGTAAGACAGCATCAATACATTCCAGGGTCTATGAGAAGGAATAAAATGTGGGAAAACTAAGCCTGGAATGCACTATGATATATTTGAAAGGAGATTGGGATCCAGTTCCATCCAAGAATGTGTTTATTATGTAAGCTTATCCTAATAGTTTTTACAATGATTTTGAAAACTATCAAGTGGCAAGGCTGAAGTCTTACATGCAGAATTACCATAAGGTTGGAAAAAAATATCGATTGCGATGGCAATGACATATTTTAATTTGAGCATCTCCTGTGTAATGCGATACACCCGTCGTGTATAGGATACTGGCTCTAATTAATGAAGCATCAGAGTTTCCTTGAAGAAGCAAGCATAGAAACATTTTTATGTTTTTTTTTCCTTGTCGTGGCAACAAACTAACATGTATTATAAGTAATTTAGATGAAACAGTGTTCATCATTTTGCCATCCTTTAGAAAGCAAAACAAAATGGTTGTCAAAATGTTGTTTCCTTCCTCTCTTTTGCCTTCACTTCCCCCAGTTTGTTTCTCCATTCCACTCTCCAGTTCAGTTCTTCCTTGTGTCTACACGGTATCCATCTACACTTTTTTTCTCTTGATGATCTTGTTAGCTATCCTATGGTCATGGGAGTTTAGTCAAACAAGAAAGTTCATTCCCAGAATTTCAAGACTGTAAGAGATTTTTTTAAGGGGAGGCATTGCTTTCCCCTGCCCCCCCCCATCTGATACAGAGGCCAAGAAAGTGAGTCACAGGCACAGGTGTAGAGCAGCCCGGGCAAGCCGCCCATTGTGCATTTCCTGATTACATAACCTTTGAGTGTCTCCAGGAGAGATGGGGTTGAGAGCTGTGCTGTGTGCAGTGCCAGGCAGTCTGATCACAGACAGGCAGTGCTTGTGTCCCTTCTCAAAAACTTTCCTGTTGGGTTGTTAAAGCATCATAGGTTAGTGTTTAAATTGGAATCCTGTCGGCCACAGCTGTGCGTGAGTGAATCTCCGCTTTAATGTGAATCAGAGTAGCTGACCGGGGTATGAAGGGAGCATTTTCTTCTCCAACATTAGCTACATTGTTATTTACTCAGTGGTTAGAAAGGAAGAACTGGGTGGCCAATAAAAAAGCAAATGACCCAGGACACTTAAGCAATGTTTGTAAACCACAATTAGACTATATTATTTAGCTATCGCATAGCATAATCTTTATATTCTTTCTTCAAGTAAGTTCACATCAGCTTAAAAATAATCTTCATCACCTTTACACAGATTTTAAAGGTGTTCTTTAGCCTTTTCATTTTGTTTCATATATATGATTACATCCCTTATATTTGTTATATATAGTTGGTTGTCAGTCCACTTACACATTGTCCCTGGATTATTAGAAGCACATACTAGAAAGGCATGGTCAGATTTTAATGGCATAATTCAGTTGAATGTACTGTAAATTTACAGAGTGACCCAATAAAAAATTGACAATCAAATCCATTTTTTTCCTTCGTATCCCCTTACCTACTTTTGTCCCTGCCACTCTGGGAGCAGAGAGACCAGAGACTGAGCCTCAAAAGAAGACAATAAATGTGCATAATGTGATCTTGGGACACTCTGGAAAGGATGATCTTTCAAAACCCTTTCTAATGTTTCTGGTTCTGTAATTTTATAACACTGATAAAGAATCAGAGAGGTGGGGGAAGTACATGCTCCTAAGAATTATGCTGGTTATCATAGTGGGAGTGATACTTGAACAAAGAGAAGTTTCTTATGTGATAAAGAACAATGTTCAATAAACAGGCAGTGAGGAAGCCTCCCCCGGCCCCCAAAAAGGTGAGAAGACAAACGAATATCTAAATGTAGGTGCAATAGAGAAGGGAAAGATTTTTAAATTTCTGTTAAGATTTTCATTTAATGCATTCATTCTTTTTTAAAAATTTTGTTTTTAGTAATCTCTACATCCAGTGTGGGACTTGAACTCACAACCCCCAGATCAAGAGTCACATGCTCTTCTGACTGAGCCATCCAGGTGTCCTTAATGCATTTAGTCTTAACAGAGAAGTCTGTGAAGCTTCAATTCAAGTTCTAAACAAAATATGTGGGATTTTGGCTTTGATAACAGCTATTCAATACATATGATTGCAATCAGACAAATGTGTGTTTCTTAGCAAGGAATATTTTCTGCCTTTCTTTCCTTTATTTTCAACTCTAAATATGTGTTGAGCACTTCTAGGATTCTCATTTTAGAGAAATTTTTATAGTTTTATCTTAACTGGTGTCAATTAAATATAGGAAGAACATACAACTTATTATCTAAACCAAGATTCTTTTCAGAGTGGAAGGGAAACTATTAATAATTATGCCAAGACAGTAGGCTTAAGCCAGAATGGGGTCATATGGCTACTCTAATTATAGCTCCTTGAGATTATGGGAATATGCAGTTAAATAATATGCAAAACCCCACACTCATCAAAAAAAGATTAGATTTGTAGTTACTAGACATATGGGTTGGGGGAAGGGAAGGGTTAGTGAAGGTGGTCAGAGGTACAAACTTCCGGTATAAGATAAGTAAGTACTGGGTATGTAATGTACACCATGATGACTGTAGTCAACACTGGTGTATGGTATTTACAAAAGCTGTTAAGAGAGTAGACACTCCTCTCTTCACAAGGAGAAAATTTTTTTTTCTTTTTTTTGTATCTATATGAGATGATGAATGGTTTAACTTAACTGTGGTAATTATTTCACAATGTATGTAAGTCATTATGCTCTATACTTTAAACTTGTACAGTGCTATATGCCAATTATTTCTCAGTAAGACTGGACAAAAATTGTTGAACAACAAAACAACAAAAATATGCATGGATCGGAAGGAAGTAAAAGTGTGAGGTCAGGAAAGAAGGTGGTAGACAGTAGACTGGAAAGAGTCTCACTGAGCTTGGCCGGAAGTCTGAATTTTATTTTGTTTCTTGTTGGAATGGAACCACTGCCTCTTATTTCCTCCTCATATTTTTATACTTGTTCTGATCAGTTTCTCCTTGTTTCAATGTAGAGAGGTAAATTCATAGGACTTGCATTTGAAGACGAAGGCAAGGAAAGTGGGTAAGTGTCGAAGATTGTGCTTTGAATGGTATGTTATTTATGAAAACTGGAAATACAGAAGGAAAGGAGAGGCTTGGAGGCTCTGAAACAATACTTCGTTATATTATTGAGTCACTGAGTTTAAGGGTCCGGAGGCTGTCCGTGTAGCAATAACAAGTTAGCCACGAAAAGCAGAGATTTTAGTTCGGGAAAGAATTCAGGTCTTTCATTCATCTGTTCATTCATCCTAAATTTAGCATTATGCTAGAAGCTAGGCATATAGCAATAAACAAAGTAGACCTAATCTGTCTTCATAGACCTTGTGGTCCAGTGGGAGAAACATATAAGTACAAGGCCCCATAGGAGCATGTAAGAATGATACCAAAGACAAACTTCGGGGGTCAAGGAAGACTGAGCAAAAGACAAAAAGAGGATAAGGCTGGAGTGCATAGAGTGCATAGAGGACATAGTGTGAAAGTCCTGTGAGAGGGTGCCCGGCACGTGTGAGAAACTGAAAGAATGTGTACTGAGAAGAAAATATAGTCGAACATAGAATTTTAATGAATGCTTTCCTTTAAGGGGAAATAGAGGAAAAGGAATCATCAAAGGAGTCTAAGAGTGGAAATAGGCAGAGAACCAGGAGACAGGGTTGAGGGCAGAGGAGAGAGAGTCAAGGAGAGGATAATCAACAATGTAAAAGCTGCAAAGGGAATACAATATGATGAAGATTAAGGAGAGAAGCGATTGAATTGGTGTTTGTATGGTTGTTAGTGATCATGGAGATCAGTTTCACTGGCATGAAAACCAGATTTCATAGATTGAGGTGTGGGTGAAAAGGGAGTATGAAGATTTATAGAGATGGGAAAGAGAGAAGGGCCATAGTTTGTGGGCAAAACAGTCAAGAAACTTATTTTACGATGGGAGAGACACCTCACTTGGACACCTTTGTAGCGTAAGGAAGAAGATGGAATCAATGGCAAAGTAAACTAAGGACTTTAGCCCTAAGGAAATAATCAATGTTGCAAGGTTCGGGGGGAGGGAGTGGGGAATGGAGTCAAGACCACACATGAATGGTTTCAGTCTTGGAGAGGAGTCTTCCTTTGAAACATCAGAGAAAGAAAAATATTTAGAAGAAGGCTCTTAAGGAAAAAGTTGAGGGCATTCATACCATTTTTTTCCCAGTTAAGTGGAAGATAAATCTTCTGAACGTGAAGAAGTGTAAGGAAGAGTTGGGAGCTTTATGGAGGGTGGCGAAGTTTAGAAATGGGGAGATAAGATTTGACTAGAAATACGCAAAAGCTTACCAAGCTTTGTGATCACAGCTGAGGTTCTTCTTTTTTAAAAAATCTATGTATAATGGAGCCAGTTGTCATAGTTTTTATTGGGAGCTTGAGGATAGAATTGGAAGAATGAATGAATGACTCAGCTCACTCAGAATTGGGCCGAAGATCAAGATGGGAGGAATTAAAGATGTTTCAAGAGTGTAGTTGAAATGATGGGCAATCTTCAGACCCGATAATGTAAGAAAGTAAGAGAAAGTAGGTGGTGCCCCATTTATTTGGAGGACAGGAAGAAGCCGCAGATTGTGCTGAAGGTAAAGAAAAGCTTGGTGAGAGGTATAAAAGAATGAAGAATAATGATCAGAGAAAGCTATTAATACAGTAATTGGTAAAGTGAAGTGATGTTCGTTCTGAAGAAAATCATAAAGCAAAATTTCAGAAGGTAAAAGCCCAAGCCAACTGGATATAGTCACATACAGCAACTTGGCTTTACCGTGGCATCATGAAATGTCCACCAAGGTATAATGATAGACAATATAAATAGCATCTAGAGTCTCTCATGAGACTGTGGGTAGCAGCAGGTCTTGAAAGACAAGTAGAGTGAAGGCAAGACTGGGAGAGAAAGGGAAAAGAGTAGATTTGGGTGTCCACCAGAAGCTGACTGTCATTTCTGTCACTGGTATTCCAGTCACCATTTCAACTTCATTTGTACTTTACGCTCTTCACTGTTACTATGTTTTTAAAAATCAAAGAAATCATCCTGATTTCTACACAAAGAGTTTGATATGTGGCACACGAGGTGTTTATTTAAACTATGCTTTCAGTGTAGCTGACCCAATGACTAAGCGGTTGGTTTATTTTTCCACTAGAAGCTATTCAACCCCAAATAAAACCTGACCACTGATTTTTAAATGAAATGATTTGGGGAATCAAATTTACTCTCCTTTGAGGTAAATTTGAAATTATTGAAGCAAATTCTAGAGACATTTTTAATGTTGTTAATTTGATCATTTTAGTCTCCAGTTTCTTAATTTACCTTAGTATGACATTATTTTAATTCATGCACTTTTAAAATCTCCAACTTAGAAAATATTTAAGAATAGATTTGAATCTGATACAACCCTAACTTGTTAGACTAGTTAGATTTACAAGTCATTCTTCTACAACCCACATGTCAATCAACTGTCAAGCAGATGTGGTATATTTATTTTTATTTATTTTTATTTTTTTATTTTTTTTTAATAATGATTTTTTATTATATTATGTTAGCCACCATACAGTACATCCCCGGTTTTCGATGTAAGGCTCGATGATTCATTAGTTGTGTGTAACACCCAGTGCACCATGCAATACGTGCCCTCCTTACTACCCATCACCGGTCTATCCCATTCCCCCACCCCCCTCCCCTCTGTGGCCCTCAGTTTGTTTCTCATAGTCCATAGTCTCTCATGTTTCATTCCCCTTTCTGATTACCCCCCCTTTCTTTCATTCTAGTTCTTATGTTCTTTCATTCTAGTTCTTATGTTCCATAGATGAGAGAAATCATATGATAGTTGTCTTTCTCTGCTTGACTTATTTCACTAAGCATTATCTCCTCCAGTGCCGTCCATGTTGTAGCAAATGTTGAGAACTCATTCTTTCTGATTGCTGAGTAATATTCCATTGTATATATGGACCACAACTTCTTAATCCAGTCATCTGTTGAAGGGCATCTCGGCTCCTTCCACAATTTAGCTATTGTGGACAATGCCCGGTGAACAGTCTTGAGTAGCTGTACCAACTTGCATTCCCACCAACAATGTAGGAGGGATCCCCTTTCTCCACATCCTCTCCAACAATTGTTGTTTCTTGCCTTGTCTATTTTTGCCATTCTAACTGGCGTAAGGTGGTATCTCAGTGTGGTTTTGATTTGAATTTCCTTGATGGCTAATGATTTTGAACATTTTTTCATGTGTCTGTTAGCCATTTGTATGTCTTCATTGGAAAAGTGTCTGTTCATATCTTCTGCCCATTTTTTGATTTGTTTATTTGTTTCTCGTGTATTGAGTTTGAGAAGTTCTTTGTAGATCTTGGATACCAGTCCTTTATCTGTAGTGTCATTTGCAAATATCTTCTCCCATTCCGTGGGCTGCCTCTTAGTTTTTCTGACTGTTTCCTTGGATGTGCAGAAACTTTTAATCTTGATGAAGTCCCATAAATTCATTTTATCTTTTGTTTCTCTTGCCTTTGGGGATGTGTCATGAAAAAGGTTGCTTTGGCCGATGTCGTAGAGGTTGCTGCCTATGTTCTCCTCTAGAATTTTGATGGATTCCTGTCTCACATCGAGGTCTTTCATCCATTTGGAGTTTATTTTTGTGTATGGTGTGAGATAGTGGTCAAGTTTCATTCTTTTGCATGTAGCTGTCCAATTTTCCCAGCACCATTTATTGAAGAGACTGTCTTTTTCCCACCGGATGTTTTTTCCTGCTTTATCAAAGATTAGTTGCCCAAAGAGCCGAGGGTCCATTTCTGGGTTCTCTATTCTGTTCCATTGGTCTATGTGTCTGTTTTTGTGCCAGTACCATGCTGTCTTTGTGATCACAGCTTTGTAGTACAGCTCGAAATCCGGCATTGTGATGCCCCCAGCTTTGTTTTTCCTTTTCAACAGTTCCTTGGAGATTCGGGGTCTTTTCTGGTTCCATACAAATTTAAGGACTATTTGTTCCAGTTCTTTGAAAAACGTTCTCGGTATTTTGATCGGGATAGCATTGAAAGTGTAGATTGCTCTGGGTAGCATGGACATTTTAACTATGTTAATTCTTCCGATCCATGAGCATGGAATATCTTTCCATCTTTTTATGTCTTCCTCAATGTCTTTTAAGAGTGATTTATAGTTTCTAGAATAAAGGTCCTTTACGTCTCTGGTTAAGTTAATTCCAAGGTAACGTATGATTTTTGGTGCTATTGTAAATGGGATGGATTCCCTGATTTCTCTTTCTTCGTTCTCGTTATTCGTGTACAGAAATGCAACTGATTTCTGAGCATTGATTTTGTATCCCACCACGTTACTGAATTGCTCTATAACTTCTAATAGTTTGGGAGTGGCTTCTTTTGGGTTTTCCATATAGAGTATCATGTCTCAAGCAGATGTGGTATATATACATGATGGAATATTGCTCAGCCATAAAAGGAATGAAATCTTGCCATCTGCAAAAACATGGATGGAGCTAGAGAGTATTATACTAAGCAAAATAAGTCAGTCACAAGACAAATACCATATGATTTCACTCATATGTGGAATTTAAGAAACAAAGCAAATGAGCAAAGGGGAAAAAAGAGAGAGAGAAAGAGAGGCAAACCAAGAAACAAATTCTTAATTATAAAGAACAAATTGATGGTTACCAGAAGGGAGGTGGGTGGGGGGATAGGTGAGGTAGGTGATGGGGATTAAGGAGGGCACTTGTTGTGATGAGCACCTGGTGTTGTATGCAAATGTTGTATCACTATATTGTACTCCTAAAATAATATTACACTGTGTGTTAACTAACTGGAATTTAAATTAAAAATTAAAAAAAACTAAATAACTACCAAGATTAGAAAAAATTGTGTGTGTATGAAGCAGATTTTATTTTAAATATAACAATTTGGTAGGTGTATGGTTCAATTTGTACTATTCTGTCCGATGGACTATGTATCTTTATCTTAGGGAAGGAAGTTTCTGGCCTATAGATTGCCTGATTAAATAGAACATCCAGAATGTCTCTGAAATATGCCCCTTCTCCCACATTTCACAACACTTAGGAATAAAGATATGTTCTCTGCTGCTATTCAAAACTCATCTTTTAATACTTTAAAAATTTTAAGTAGCTCCATCTACTGATTTCCCCTATCCTAAGTCCCATTAATGCTGCCGAAAGACCTTTTAAGTTCTCTTTATCCTTCTAGAAAGTTTCAATGAGCGACTCATGAAATTTCTCTGTACCTTTTTTTTTATCATATGAAGCTTTTTTTGATATCCATACAAATAACCCTTATAACATTTGTGCTATAGTGTTTTTTAACTCACCCAATTCCAATGTCTTTTACCTCCATTTTTCCTAAGTTAACTATGGGGGTAGCCATATGTTGGAATCCATCATAATTTAGAACTACTTCAGCTTTAAATTTTTGAACTCTGAAATTCCCCTTTCAGACCATCGTTTCACTTTAGGACACTAGTCTTCCATTCATCCATTTAGCAAATATTTATTGAGTGAGTGCCTCATTACGTGCTGAACTTTGTAGTACTCCCTTTTAAAAGTGCTTTACATGTCTTTCTCTCTTATCTTCACTCTATTTCTTTTTTCTCAGTAAACTCTACACTCAACATGGGGCTTAAACTCATGACCCTGGAGGCAAAACATAAGAGGCTATTAACTATATAGCGAACAAACTGAGCCATGCTGGAGGAGAGGTGGGTGGGGGATGGGCTAAATGGTTGATGGGGATTAAGGAGGGCACTTGTGATGAGCACTGGGTATTATATGTAGATGATGAACCACTAAATTCTACTCCTGAATTCAGTATTATATGTTAACTAACTAGAATTTAAATAAAAACTTGAAACAAAAAAGAGTCATGTGCTCTACTGACTGAGCCAGCCAGGTGCCCCATTCACTCTCATTCTTTAAAATTCCTCTCTGTGTATTGTTATTACTACCCTGATTCTAACCTCATTTGCTTTCCTTCCTATACTAGGGCTTACCATAGATCATTTCAATTGCACCTTAAACTTCCCCTTCAATCTCTTCTTTCTTAGGCTCTCTTACTATTTCCTCTGACTTTATTCATTGTTATTATGCTTTACAATCAGTATTTATTCATCTTTACCTATATATTTATGCATCTATTATTCTCTATTCCATTCTGCTCTTACCTTTGTTTATTTAACGTACATAGTGCAGATCTGCTGGTGATGAATTGTCTACTGCTGTTTATTGACTTATAACATCTTTGTTTACTTTTCATTTTATAAGGATATTTTTGCTGGGTACAGAATTACAGGTTAGCAGCTATTTTCTCTCGGCACTGTAGAGATGCAAGGCTAGAGTCTATACTGGTCCACCCCTGAGGTTAGGGTGTTTTGAGCCCTAGGGTCTTTACAGGGGCTTCCCCAATGGCAGGTCCTGAACTATAATCCTTGTCCTCTCAGTATTGAGAAACTTCCAAAAATCCCAATTATAGGTAGTTATAAGGGCTTTGGCTGTTACTGTGTGTGACAGGAGAAGTTACTGAAGAGTTGAGCAGAAGAGTGATGGCAAAAGGCCTTCTCTGTTTGCTGTGAAAAGAAAAGATGGTAAGAAAGCAAAGAAGAACCTTCGAGGACAGTTAAGAGGCTATTGTTTAAAAGAAAGTGAGAGATGAAGTTGGCATATAATTTCTTATCTGGCTGTTGAAATAACTTCCAAATCTTGACCTACTCGAACTATTTCTCTTTCCCGATGCCATCGTGATTTATTTCTAAGATTCATATCCAATGACGTCACTCCTCAGAGAGAGAGACCTCATTATATATCTTTAGGTAAAAATTCAAATTCTTCACCAAGGGACAAGAGGTCATGTGCACCTTCTAGCTTCTGCCTCCCTTTATAGCGTCCTCTCTAATTCTACCTCTTTTCTTTAGCCAGTGGTATCTATTTGGAGGCTAGAATCTCTCCATAGGTCATAAAATGTCCCTAAGCCTTCAGGCCTCGCCCCATATTTTCCTTCTTCTTAAACCATCTTTCTCATCAACTCCCCTTTCTTGCCTGATTGACTCCAACTCATCTTTAAAGATTCAGCTGAAGGATTAAGGTTAAGAGAAGCTTATCTTCTCTTGGAAAAGTTTCTGAATCTTTTCCTTTCCCATTCCAAGACATAAGTGAGTCTTTTCTGCAGATTTAGTACAATTCAATAAAAATTTATGGCATCTTCTGTCTGCCAAGAACAGTTTTAGGAGTTGGAGAATGACAAAAGAATAAGCTGCAGTATTTGTCCTCAAGGACCTTGTTCTAGAAGAGAAGATACATAATACCTAACTGCATTATAGTGTGGTAGGGATAGCAGTAGAAAATGATCTTGGGAGGAAGGTGTGAGTGAAGGCCTCCTGGAGGAGGAAAAATCCGTGTTGGTTTTTAAAGAATAAATCAGAGTTTATCAAGCAGACAAGGTGCATGGAGTAGGTGAGTATCTAAGATTGAAGAACAATACATGCAATGGTATGGAATGATGAAACAACAAGGTTTAGGAAAATAGCAGAAGAATTGTTATTTGAGTAAAATTTAGAAGGTGGTTAATGGGATGTGAGTTTAAAAAGAATGGGCAGGCAATCACTGGTGATCTTATTTGCAATGCGTACTTCTATTGTAGTATTTATCATGCTGTATTGCAACGGCTGATTTTCATCTCTGTGTCACTACCAGTGGGCTCCTTCAGAGTAGGTATTGGGTCTTAATCATTAATCTTTGCATACATAGCACCTATCCAAATGTCTAACATGTAGTAGATACTCAGTAAATGCTTGTGTTATTACTGTGGACCCTTTAAAAGATTACTTTACATAATACTATTATTTGGTATTTGGTACAAATCTCTCTCTCTCTCTCTTGCCTGGGTTGAATCTGGATATTATCAGGTCCAAAACTAAGTAAAATAATAAGATTAAATGCAATTAATTAGAGATTGTGAGTAAAACTACATTTAAATCTGACACACAGGGCATGACATATTCAGTATGTAATATTTTAAAAATAAAATGTTATTAAATTACTTCTCAGATGCAGTTAGCTATTATTTGGAGAGAAGACAAATGAGTAGAATGGAATAGACATCTATGCAACTTTTTCTAGGAAGCTAGAAATTCCATGTGATCTTTCCATTCACTCCTACTTCCTTCTCATATCTCTTCCACAGCATTGGACATCAGTTGGAGATATTTTTATAGCAGAAAGGGATAATTAGTAACAGTCCCAGGAACTCTGCAACTCGGTTGGCTAGAGCAGGTAGTCTGTTGGGTCTCTATACTAGAAGACCTATAGCCAGTTTTTCAGCCCTAGTGTATTCTTGCCTCTCGTTTCTAAATGGGCATTTCAAGCCATTTTGGGAGGTAGCACTGATGTGTTAGAAATATCGTGAACATAAGGGGAAAAGGAGACCTATAACCTGGAATCAATTATAATAATGCATAGAAGTAATCTGATAAGAAAATTGGAATATCCAAATGATATACTCTTGTGTAAGATCCACTGGCAAACTGACTACCGCTAAAGAAATAGGAAAAGGAAAGAGAAGCCTTTTGAATACACACACTGCATTGACTTCAGTAGTTTTATGCATCTTTTCAAGAAAAAAACTTCACTTTTTTTTGTTTCCTCTCTCTTACGTTTTTAAAATGCCTTTACTGAGGAACCCACTCACCATTATGGTTTCTCCCAACATCCTCTCCTTTCTTTCTCCCCCTTCTCCCTTAGTATCTTTTTGCCACATACATCGCTCCTTCGGCTACTCTTGACGTTGGACTCCAACAGGAAAAGAAAAGAGAGATTTATATGAAAATACAGCCGCCATTTGAAGACCTTTTTGACACAGCAGAAGAATATATCCTTCTCCTCCTTCTAGAGCCCTGGACAAAGATGGTAAAATTAGACCAAGTTGCTTTTGGAAAGGTATTGTGGCACTAGGAAATGGTGTGGGACCATTCAGGTTGACTACAAAACTGACGATAAGCAGCATTATTAACTCACAAGAGAAAAACTGGAAAAGGTCTCATATGGGTCAGGGACTCAGAGTTAAGATTTGGCAGGCTCAAAATTGGAGCAACGAAAGTATTTATTCACTTCATTTGTTGCCAGTTTCTCTATTGTCTCCTAACAAAAGACTAAAATCGTTGTCATTTTTAGTTCTCTGTACAAATATGTCGGCAGAGGGAAATCTGAGTTTTGGTTTCCTGTGAACCAACCAAATATGCCATGATAATGTACTGGCTTTGTCCCTTCTTGCCATTTCTCAGCAGTGGCCTTAATTTTGATTAATGGAAAGAGCCCATTTAATTTTATACTGGATGAGTTATGTTAAATATTACACCCATGGAAAATAGAAATGTCTCGTATGTCTCGTGGGAAACACACTCTGTAACTTCAGTGTTGCTATTTCAAGGTACCCCAGACGTTCATCAGGTCAGACTGTTTGATTAGATAAAAGTTTCAGCACATCTTTTTTAATTCCAAAAGAGGTCATTTTTAAGTCTCAGTGTTTGAATATTTTCAGTGTGTTTGTTGATGGGTGGAGGAAATTTCTTTCAATATTTATTTCGAATTACAGATCAAACCATTCACGGGCATTTTTTCTGTGAAGTTAATGCATGTGCCCTGTACATCAGGTCACTTCCAGTGGAACTCTGCTGTCTTCGTATTGCTGTTCTTTGTTCCCATCTCCTCAACAACTTCTTAGAAAGAATAGGTTAGGTAATTGAAGATAAAATTAATACCAAAACACCTTGGATAGAATTACCTTATCAGATCGTGATTGAACAACTCTTATGGCTTACTAAATTCAGTGATCAAAATTAAATTTTCCTTCCTGATTTCTCTTTGCCCTCAGAAATTAACATTATATCTTTTCTACCACAAAAATACATCTATTACACTAGAAAAATTAGGCTATCATACGAAATTTAAAAAAAATTCTCTCCAGTCATTATTTTAAATACAATGTATGGCATAGAGGAAAATGAACCTGAGATAGGGTCCTAAGATGTTAAAAAAAAAAAAAAAATTTGGAATTATATCCAACTTCCCTAAACCAAAAAGTTTTGGCATTGGTAATGATTCTTACAAAATGTGCGGGGAAAATGATACACTCTTTTTAATAAGAAACTAGAAATTTCCTTAAATTCAGCCCAGAGGACTTCTCTAAAAGTCCAGTTGACTGGATTATGTAGACTCTTTCCCAAAAAGGATAATCAAGGAGACTACCAAAGCTAGTCATTAAATGTAGAAAGTTCTTAGTCAGCCAAACTGATCTTTTCCCTGGAATAGAGAAATGGAGAATGAGCCTGTTCTCCTGACTATCTAAACAGTGCAATGCCTGCCCTGCGTGCTGATACCTACAATGAGGTTAATCTGATGAACGACTCTCTCCTCTCTTGCTACAGCAACGAAACCTTAGCTCAAGACTATTAGCAATGGAGTGCGGTCATTTCTTGTTTTACTGTGGATTATTTGGTCCCTAAAGCTAGCAGTGCCTGCCTTCGTGACTATTATCCTGTTATAATGAATAGAAAATGGCAATGTGACCCAACATGTGTGCAATGTTTCTTAGTTCACATGGGGCGTCCGGAACGAAGGAATGATCTCTGCTGTCACTATATTATTACACAGAAATATTGTATCGCATGCATGCGAGGTCTGAATTTGCTGTAGTTAATATTTTTATGTTGGTCTTGCTGCTTTTGCCTCCAAACTAATTTACTTTATTGGCAAGTGTATTCATTTTTTTTTTTTTTTTAAGATTTTTTATTTATTTATTTGACAGAGAGAGACAGCCAATGAGAGAGGGAACACAAGCAGGGAGAGTGGGAGAGGAAGAAGCAGGCTCATAGTGGAAGAGCCTGATGTGGGGCTCGATCCCAGAACACCGGGATCACGCCCTGAGCCGAAGGCAGACGCTTAACGACTGAGCCACCCAGGCGCCCCAAGTGTATTCATTTTTTAGCCCACTGTTATTGGCAAATTGTGCATTCTTTCCCTACTTTTTCATAATGTACATTCTATTGATGTTACAAGCATTATTATTATTTTATTAGGTGGAGCTGGTGGAAGAAACTCGACAGCTAGATTCCACATACTTCAGAAAGCTACAGGCTTTGCATAAAGAGACGTTTTCCAAGAAAGCTGAGGTAAGACAGCTCTCGACTTAGAAAAACAAACTTTTTATCCTGGAGAGGATTACCACTGTATATATTGGCATGGGGCGAGGGGGGAGCATATATTGAGGAGATCATGTACTGATAAAGTAGGGGATAGGCAGTTTCATTTTTCTGCTACTTCTTTGCCTCGCATGCTGCCTTTGACAGGTATCGCTTGATATTGACACATTTAACAATAAAGCCAGAACAAAGCAGCTGAGGTAGCATAGAGAGCTAAGCTACTTGCCTTAGTTAAGAGCCTTCAATTTATATTATTCATGTGGACATTTCTGTTTATTTTCTGTATGGCAGCAGCTGTATTCGTTGTCAATCCAAAAAAAAAAAAGAGTTAAACTGTATTTTCCAAACAGAAAAAGAACTGTCGTGTGACAGCAATAAGCAAAACAATAAAGGAAAACAATTGGAAAAGATTTGGGGAAGTCAGTAAAAAGATCACAGGATTGACTAGGATAGTAAAGTGTTATTTTGATTTATAAATTTGCAGCTTTTGGATTAGTTGCATAAACCATGATAGATCCTGAAAGCCATAAAATGAAATGTGTATATCTACGTAAAAGTGACAGTTCATATTCATATTTATCAACATGGAAAATGCCCAGGACATATTATTATATAAAAATGTAGGGAACAAAACCCACTGGTATCATATGATCCTATTTATGTAAAATTATATATGTATTTCTGCATGTCTACATACATGCAAAGAGAGGTATCTGGAAAGATGTTCACCAAAATGTGGAAGACAGTTAGCTCTGAGTGGTAAGGTTTCACATGATGTATTTTTTTTTTTTTCAGGTGATAGTTTTACTTTCTCCTTTGTGCCTATCTCAGGTTTTTACTCTTTTACAATAAAATTTTACACAAACAGTAAAGTTGTTTTTTAAACGTAACCTTCATGAGGGGCACCTGGGTGGCTCAGATGGTTAAATGTAATCGTCCCAATAGTTGTCTTTTTAACGCAGAAATTCTTTATTTAAGAAACTTCTAATATCTTGGAAAGGCTACATAAAAATCCAAAAAAGTAGCACATTTTGTTGTATTTTAAACTTAATTAATTAAAATGTTCATAAAATTGTATTTTAAGTTTGTGTTTTAAACCTTATGAACTAAAATGTAGCATTTTAGTTGTATTTTAAGTTGTGTTTTAAAATTTATGAACTAAAATGTGCAATCCTCCCCATAGTCCTTCTCCACATTGGAAATTGGTTTTTTAAATATTGGTAGTTTCTCTCATGGTCTGATGCTTTTCAAACACAAATAGAGCGATTAATTAATTACATAAGGAATTCCACAAGGAGAGGAAAGGTTTTTCAAAGAATAAGCTCTAGCTCTTTGCCCTTATACAGAGCTTATGAACTGCAAAACGTCAGGTCTTATAAATGCCCCTAAATTAACTTTTATATGAAGAAGTTTATGTGTAAAGAATGTACTATTCGGAAAGTATTTTGCCTTACTCTATAATTTTGAAAATTGTTATAAGTAAAAGAACAGTTAATGTTCATAATACATTGTTAATAAAAAGAACCAAGTTACAAAACCATACACAGTTGTGCAGTCCTATCTTGCCTTTTAATAAACTACATGTGTGTATGAAAAAAAGACTAGAAGGTTTGGATTTAAAAATGTTAGCGGTGGTTATCTCTAAATGGGGTAGTAAGTAGTATGTATGCTTTTTGTTTTCTTATTACAAAAGATATATTGTTCTTGTATGGACAAAAATAAGAAAATTAATATTTTATAAGCAAATATATAGTAAATGTTTACTAAATGTCCCTAAAAAGAAGAGAACGGAACAGCAAGGAACAAAATAGAACTTAGGAGTGAGAACCAGATTCTAGAATCTAGATTCTTCACTACTTCTGCCATTGCATTGTTAGATGGTGTTGGCCTAATTGTTCATTTTTATTTCAGTTTCCCTTTTTAAATTTGGAAAATAATTTGCTGTATTTAAGAGATTTTTTATGAAAAGTATTGTTTCACTAGGACACTACTGGTGAAATTGGAACTGGCATTTCACGGCTTCCTGAGGTCTCTAAAAAAACAGAATACTGGAATAATGTCCCTGAAGAATATAAGCACTTTAATTTTAATGACCTGCTTAACAACAAACTGGAGTTTGAACATTTCCGTCAGTTTCTTGAGGCTCATTCTTCAAGGTAAGGAACATAACCATTTTACAATATATTTCTCTCTTAAAACATCATTTTTCGGAGCTACTTACTTTTTTAATCTGCTTACTTTGACCCAACATATTATAAGAGTGATTTGGTGCTAGATTTCACCCATGACAGTAAAAAGTAATGAGCATATCTATCTGAAATCTGTATGGGTAACTTTTTGTTGGGGAGTGCATTTTGATAATAGCAACTTCCCAAATGTTATTTTAAGTAGTCAAATAAGTTTTGTTAGTAGTTTTAGCATTGGCTAAATAAAAACACTAGTATGTTTTATTCTTTTGCTTTTCTACTGTTTCTTTCTTTTGCATTTTTCTAGACAGGTGTTTTAATTAGTATTTCTGAAAAGCATCTCCTTTATATTTTTCTAAGCTATTGAAATTATTACTGTAATACTTTGTAATTTTTATTAGCTAATACATAAATGAAACATTGTCACTTTGCACAGAATCTTGGAAACTTATGACATATTTATCTAATATAAACTGAAATATTGATCATATATTTTTCCAACAATTTTCTTCCAAGTTAACAGAAAAGGTTTAGACCTGGGAGCCAAATTTCACATATACAGTTTCCCTTCTTATTGGTGAGAAGTGTTGTAAATTTAGCATGTTGCCAAACATACATGCAGTGGGTGGAAATTTTCCCAGATTTGACATCAACAATATGAGTCCATCATTAATGGAAGAGCCCTGAGACCCTATCAATAACAGTGGTAGATTATTTTCTGATCCCAGTACTCCTGTGTTCATACATATATTTAGCCAGGATGAGACATTATTGAACTCATTAGTTTCATGATCTAATCAGTTCTGCTAACTAGTCAAGACAATGACTTGTTTGGTGTTTAGTAGAATTCAGAGAAAAAAAATAAAAAGGGCTGTACTTTGTTTTTGTTTTCCTTTTAGTATGGACCTTATGTGCTGGACAGACATTGAACAGTTCCGAAGAATAGTTTACGGAGACCGAAAGCAAAGGGAAGCAAAATCTATATATATTAAAAACAAATACCTTAATAAAAAATATTTCTTTGGCCCCCAAAGTCCAGCTTCTCTATATCAGCAGGACCAGGTATCAATATGTAAACATATTTTCTTTGTTGAAGTATGAAAATCAGTAATTTTTAAAAATTCAATCCAATTATTTAACATATACTATTAGTTTCAGAGGTTGAGTTCAGTGATTCATCAGTCTTATATAATATCCAGTGCTCATTACATCACATGCCCTCCTTAATGTCCATCACCCAGTTACCCCATCCCCCTACCACCCTCCCCTTCAGCAACCCTCAGTTTGTTTCCTATGATTAAGTGTCTCTTATGGTTTGTCTCCTTCTCTGGTTTCATCTTGTTTTATTTTTCCTTCCCTTCCCCTATGATCCTCTGTTTTGTTTTTTTAGATTCCACATATAAGTGAGATCATATGATAATTGTCTTTCTCTGATTGACTTATTTCACTTAACATTATACTCTCTAGTTCCATCCACATCATTGCAAATGGCAAGATTTCATTTTTTGATGGCTGAGTGGTATTCCATTGTATTTCTTTATCACATCTTCTTTATCCATTCACCTGTCCATGGACATCTAGGCTCTTTCCATACTTTGGCTCTGTGGACATTGCTGCTATAAACAGTGGGGTGCAGGTGCCCCTTTGGATCACTATATTTATATCCTTTGGGGTAAATACCTATAGTGCAATTGCTGGATCGCAGGATAGCTCTATTTTCCACTTTTTGAGAAATCTCCATACTGTCTTCCAGAGTGGCTGCACCAGCTTGCATTCCCACCAACAGTGTAAGAGTGTTCCCCTTTCTCCACATCCTTGCCAACATCTGTTGTTTCCTCATATGTTAATTTTAGCCATTCTGACTGGTGTGAGGTCATTGTGGTTGAAAACTAGTAATTTATTTCTTTTTGCCAACAACCTGAAAATCATCTTTTTTGTCTTTTGCTTTTAATTTTTACGTTAGACACTTTGGATATCTTTCTTTTTAAGTTATTTCCAAGTATCTACAAATTAAATGCCTTTAAAATGCACTCAAGTATACTAAAAACTGCTATTTTAAAAAGTAATTTGTAGAATAAAAATAGCTTTTATTCATCCAGTCATCCACTCATTCAGCAAATATGAGTGCCTGTGATATATGATGTCATTATTTACTATAGTATTACTGTCGTTATTACTGTATGTCATTATTATACTATGTGGTGTCATCATTTATGGCAAAAAGATCAGACTGGAATTCAGCAGTGTGACTGAGTGTTCGTGTACCACTTTTATCACAGGAAATACGGCTCAATTTTTATGCTTTTGAAATATAAAGAATTAAGTGTTATAATTAATTTGAAGTTTTCTAGTACCACATTACCACCTGGAGATCAAATGTATAGTGTTTGATATCTTTATTTTGGCAGTTTAAAAAGATGCATATCCTAATGGTGTACATTTATAAAATACTAATTTCAGATTAGTATAATTCAGTAAATTAAAGAACAACTCAGAAGTGTTTGTAAGTAGGGCAGACCAAATTAAAAAGCTAGATCTTCCAGGGATTAAATCAGCACAAGTTTTTGGGAATAAGAGGGAGAAGAAATTCTGAAATTAAGCAGCCTTGACAAAATGCCTTACCATTAGTTCCCTGAGATACAAATCTGGGCTGTATTAGCAAACGTGTTGGATATCTCAATAATGCACAAGTATGAAATAAACACATGGAAGGCATTTGTTTTCTCTTGGTCTTGTGCTACATTGGATGAGGTTTCGTGGTATCTCATGCTACTGTGTGAACCCTCCATACTAGAACATGCCGAGAATTTCAAATTCAGTGGAAAAAGTTATCCATTGCGATCATAGCAAATGATTGTGTTTACTCTAGAAGAGTTTCCCCAGCGACCTTTCTTCCTCATCTTTGGCTTTACTTTTATCTTTTGTTCACTTATTTTATACATAAGGACATCCACATCACATTACATTCCATATAGATCTTGCTAGTTCTAATTTCGGTTGGGTGGCTAAGTTTGCTCTTTTTTTTTTTTTTAAAGATTTTATTTATTTATTTGACAGAGAGACAGCCAGTGAGAGAGGGAACACAGCAGGGGAAGTGTGAGAGGAAGAAGCAGGCTCCTAGTGGAGGAGCCTGATGTGGGGCTCGATCCCATAATGCCGGGATCACGCCCTGAGCCAATGGCAGATGCGTAAGGACTGCGCCACCCAGGCGCCCCTAAGTTTGCTCTTTGAGTAGCAAAGCAGTCTTTTCTCTTTTTCTTTTTTTCTTCCCTTTTTATATTAAAAAATCAGTATTATTAAAGGATGGCTAAGAGAGTTTCTCTTCTGTTTTTATGCAAAACAATTATTTTATTCATAGGATTTGATTGATTTTATTAATCAAAGGGGAACTAAGAAGGAGGCGATTTTTCCAGTGAGGGGTCCAGAAGTTTTGAATGGTGTATACACAGAAACAGGTAGAAAACAGAATGATTTATAGCAGGAAATAACCATTCATAGCTTGTTGAAGCTGATACTTACACAGAAGGAAGATCTGGGCCACAAAGAAATTGTGTTTTGTAAAAGGTGTCACCTGTGCAGGTCAGAGACTGTTCTCTGTACAACCTGGTCTCTCTCTACTCCTGCTGCTTCTGTTTTCTTCTTCGAAGTTGTTGGGGGAAGCCCTGCATTGCTGGCACCACCCTCATCCCGCCAAGTCCAACCCAACATTTGTTTGTGCCCATTTAAAATTTCTGAGTGAAGTTTGTCTCCTAATTCATGCCCCATTTTCCTCATACACAAAAGAAAATGCATTCTCCTACTAGTCAATTTGCCCAGAATCACAGATTCATAGAATATTAGACCTGGAAGAGCACTTAGAGAACTCATAGACTAATAATTACCCTCACTTTACAGTTGAAGATGCTGAGGCCATGGAGAAAAAAATGGCGTTGCTTGTGGTCACACAGAATGAAAATCCCACTCCTGTGTTCTCTGAAATATATCACAAGCGAAATCAGACATCTAAAACAAGCATCACATAAACTGCAATTGTCTGTCTGATGTTAGGGGAGTTATGGGTCTTTACTATCCACAATATAGCCGGGAGATATCCTTCAGAAAATGACGGTTGTGCTACCTAGCGCAGGCTCGGCAAATGGTTTGGGGGTGAATGGGTACAGTAATAACTCATAGCGTTTCTTCACTAAAACAGAAGTTCGCAGTTTTCTGTTTCCTTTGTATTTTCTTAGATAATGACTTTAAGTGGAGGCTGGGGAACGATGCTCCATGAGCAGCTTGATGCATGTGTTCTACTTGAAGTCCAGAAGCATGTCCTCAATAAGCTAGAAAACGTGTGGTTGCCGTTGTTTCTAGCAAGTGAGCAGTTTGCAGCACGTCAAAAGATAAAGGTACATCAGTTAGTGTAATCGGTGGGTAGCAATCCACAGTAACTCTTAGAACATCAAATGTGTCTACCTGTTGACCCAGCCGATGTCCTTCTATGGCACAGTGGTCAAGAGCATGGAGTCTGTCTTCCCAATGTTTCGCCTCAACCCTGCCATGTGTTAACTGTACAACTTCAAGGGTTTTTGGTGGTTGTTGTTTTTAAAGTTTGTTTGTTTGTTTGTTTGTTTTAACTGTAAGTAATCTCTACACCCCCGAACTCATGACCCCAAGATCAAGCATCTCACGCTCTTCTTGACTGAGCCAGCCAGGCGCCCCTACAACGTTAAGTTTTATAACCTTAGTTTCCTCATTTGAAAAATAACTGGGGTTAATAAGAGTAATTGCTCCATAAGATAGTTGTGAAGATGAAATGAAAGAATGTATGTGTAGTTTCTTAGTGTGGTACCTGGCACGCAGCAAACACTCAAATATTACTTATTAATCTTGTAATTTTTTATATCATTATTAAGTCCTCACATAAACGGGCAAGGATGTACATGGGGGAATAGTTAAATTCTTTATGATAATTCTGTACTATGAAGATTTCCATATAAAATGGGGTTATAAAATGAGATTAAAATATAAAAATGAGATTTCCACATGTACTGATACGAAAGATATTATTTCTGGACTGAAACAAGCAGGATGCAGAACAGTATATAGAAGATAATCCCATCACATGTTCTTTTTTTTTCTTTGTAGTTTCTTTTTTTCTTTATAATAATATTTTTTTATTATATTATGTTAGTCACCATACAGTACATCCCTGGTTTTTGATGTAAAGTTCAATGATTCATTAGTGGCATATAACACCCAGAGCACCATGCAATACGTGCCCTCCTTACTACCCATCACCAGCCAATCCCAGTCCCCACCCCCTCCCCTCTGAAGCCCACATGTTCTTATATCTATATCTATTTATGTATTTCTTTTTCTATCTATCTATCTATCTATCTATCTATCTATCTATCTATCATCTATCTATCTATGTATCATCTATCTATCTACCTATATTTGTATTTATGAAAAAGGTCTAAAAGGATCTGCCTCCTGGGGAGTAAGAGGGTTTTTACTTTTTACTTTGTGAGGTGGGGTGTTCTTTTGTTTTTGTTTGTTTTTTGCTTTGTTTGTACTCTATAAAAAGCATGTGTTACTTCGATAATTTAAAATCTCATTGTCACACCAAAAACGGGCAAACCTGATCTTTACAAAAATGACACAAAGGGACAAAAGGTGTAATTTTGGACTTTAGTATGCAGAGCACATGCCATTAGTGTTGATCAGGAAGAATAAGAAAACAAAAACAAAAACAAAACTGCCCTCTGTATTCAATTTATCAAACACTTTGAGCCTTACTTATATGGAAATATCCTTAGTCTTTGAGTACCTTAAGTTACAGAAAACACAATACAGCTGGGAAAATAGAATTTATAGTATGAAGAAGAGCTGACTTGTTTTAGGCAAAAAGTTACTGGAAATAAGCTTTGAGACAACTCAGATTTCCTCATTTCCTTTCTTTAGGCTTTGGCTTACTAATATTATTTACCACGTTTTCTCACTATGTTGACCACAATAACTTTATTGTAATTTATAGTCGTTTCCTGACTGACTCAGTGTTCTTTGGGTGGCCAATAACATAAACTGATTCCGGCAAACTTCAGCCAAAGACAAAAGAGAAAGGAGAGAATTTATTATAAAATGGTGCTGGAACATCTCACACACTGAGGGGAAGAGTAGACACCCAAGCTCTAGAAAGGCCAGGGGCTAGGACAGCCCTGGAAACCCAGCAGAAGTTTCTGGATCTTTTCTCCGGCTGTGGTTCTCAAAAAGCAGCAGCTGTGATCCAGTACTGTTTTCTCTAGGTCAGTGCCTAGATCTATCTGCAGTGGACAGAATGGGAGATTCATATAGCACAGATTCGGCACGAATGGTTCCCAAGAGAAAATATTGTGCATAGGCAATAACCTCAAGAAATATCCACTATATTTCCTCCCTGCATTGAATAACTTCTGTGCTCTTCTAAAATTAGTTGTGGCTAGAAAATAGCACAAAAATCTGGGAAGTCCTAATTATCTCTCCAGCTTCAATTTCCATGGGACCCACAGTGAACTATTATCCACATTTTGGGCAACACGCTTAGGTATTATTAGCTTCATTTTGCAGATGGGGAAACTGTTCAGAGAATTTGAGTGACTTGCCCAGGCACCTAGGGAGGGCTTCCATTTCTAAGTCTGAACCTTTCTCTCCTAAGCTGCATTATCTCTTATCCATGCTGACATTTACCTCATTTTTAAAAGCTATTAAATTAGGGGCACCTGGGTGGCACAGTTGTTTAAGCGGCCAGCTCTTGATTTTGGCTCAGGTTGTGATCTCAGGATGGTGGGACTGAGCCCCATGTCGGGCTCTGTGGTCAGCATGGAGTCTGCTTGGGATTTTCTCTCTCTCTCTCCCTCTGCCCCTCACCTCACTTGTGCTCGCTCGATCTCTTTCTAAAATAAATAAATAAATATTTTTTAAAAATAAAATAAAAGCTATCAAATTAGTAAATGTTGTAAAAAATGTAGACATTCTGAAAAATTGGGATAAAATAATAGGTTTTGCTTTTAGGTACAGATGAGAGACATAGCCGAAGAGCTCTTGTTACAAAAGCATGAAAGGAAAATCGGGGTCTGGAAGGCAAGTAGTGTTTGTTATATTCTTCCTCTTGCAACTTCCACTCTGTCGAAGTATTATCTTTTTTCCTCCCCTACTTGTTCAAAGACCCTCATTGTAGACACTGCTTTCTAAGCCACTGACTCTTTAATTGGCTGATGGAATCTGGGGGAGAGTGTGATTCTGCCAGAGCCTTCTTCTGAAAGCCCTCCCAACCAGCTAAACCCTAGAAGTGTGCTTTAAATATTGGATATTAAATATGCATTTTTATTTATTTTGCTTGCGATGAATTTATTGAGACAAGCTGTTCATTTCAGCATGTGGTAGTTTATTACTGAGAGTGGATTGCACAAAAAGAATAAGTATGCAACAGAATGAGCAAGTTAAATTATCTTGCATTATATACTCCACGGAGAATTACATTTTGGCTTTAAAAGAATTAAAAACTATCATTTTGGCAATTATTTAAACCACTACAATAGGATACCTTACTAGAAATTGCCTATTTTGCTTCTTAACCAGCATGATAAACACAGTCTTCTTTTTGAGCCTACAAATTTATATGTATTCATCCTTCTACAGATCTTGCTGGAATGTCAAACTAGACCTGGGTGACCCCTTACATACATAAAATTTTATTTGACTATTAGAGGATTATACGTATCTGTTAGGATGCTCTTTTTCTGTATTTTCCTTTTGAAAGGAAATAAACCATTCTTATGTTTGTCTTCTTCTGCATTTTTTTTTGTTGAAATGCTAAGAAGGATGGGCTTATATTTCATATTACTGTGCATTATATATTATGTTATTTTCTATTTAGTTAAATTACTAAGTTTTAGTATCTAAAGAAACCGGTCTTAAAACATTATTTGCTGAGTGGGTTTTAAATAAACATCCAAGTCTAATACATAATTGTTCCTATTTATAGGGCTGTAATTTTAATATGGAACATATGGTGAGGTTTTAACTTTTTGACCAGAGAACACGACATGTGCCTCAGTAAAACAGGGTTAGGCATCTAATCACTTTATCTGGGTTAAGGTCCTGCTATTCACCTAGACTGGTGTTGGCTTCACTTTTCAGTTTCCAATTCAGATGTCATCCTCCAGGCCCTTCTGCAAAGCTTTTACTCCTCCGGGCAGAATGAGTTACTCCTTTCGTGTTCCTGTAGTGCTTTTTATGTAACTCTTTTAAACACTTACATGGATAGTCGCATATGATTTGTTTCAAGAACTTTATTTTATGCATTGTCAGTAATGGATATTTATCATGTGTTTTGACTGATTGTTACTATAATTCCTAAATTTATTTAAAACATTGCCTTTGGAATGGTGCTTCTTTGCATGATTGTAGACTAAACTCAGATTTGGGGAACTTCAATAAAATTTATCTGGTAAAAAAATTTCTATTCAGTAAATTCAGTAAAATCTATGTCTTATGTTTTTTAATCTGAGAGGCTAAGGAGGGATGGATATGTGATCTAAAATGGTCAAAATTTAAAAAGTAGACATCTTATATTTCAAAACTGTGAAGATACAAACTAATACCTGTAAGCATTACTGAAACATCATGGGTCCTTCTGGCTTTTTTGTTATGTAAAGCCTCAGTCAGAAGAAGTTTATTATTAAAAATAATGTATTAGTGATTTTTCTTCTTGCTATGAAGTGTTAATAACAGTTTTTATTAAAATAATATAAAGATATCTCACCTAAAAACATGCTTTTTTTTTTTCTACTTAGAAGCTCCACAGCAAATTTCCTGTTTAAATTAACAGGATTAACTGGTAATTTAAGATTTTAAAAAAATATCTTAAATGTTCTAGTGCTCTTACTTTTTAAAAGGCAGGAGAGTTACATTTAATACATAATGTGATACATATATATATGTAGTTATAAAATACATAATAATAACATAACTATGTAATCATAACATTATGATTTCATTTTTCTACTTAGGCACAGAACTCACGCAATGCACTAAAATGTGGTTTTTCACCATAGTCCCAAACCGTAATGATTCTTAACTTTCTTAAACAATGTAGTTATATGTTCTGAATCATCCAATCATTTTTTTTTCTCTCTACCTCTTCAAAAAATGATACCTAAAAATAGAAAGGAGACAAAAGAGAGAAGAACAGAGAGGTAAAAGTTGCCAAATTCTGTTGTATCTATGCCTTAAATTTCAACAGCCCAAAGTAAAGGAGGTTGAAGTTGGTAATTTTTAGCCTAATAAATGATTTTAGTACTACTTCTTAGAACACAGCTAATTTTCTGTATTCTCTGCTTTGGACAGCCTGTGGAGAGTAAGTGGATATCTTCATCTTGTGAAATCATTGCTTTTCGTAAAGCATTATTGAATCCAATTACTGCAAGACAATTTCAACGGTTTGTGGCTCTAAAAGGAGATTTATTGGAAAATGGTGTACTCTTTTGGCAAGAAGTACAAAAATATAAGGTATTATATTGGAAGCTGGAGAAAAAACACCTTTTTTGGTGGAAGAAATACATTAACACATCAGATTCTTAACTGTATCTTTATAGACAAGATTTGTATAAGATATCCCAATTTTGTCATCTTCATACCAATATGTAAATATTGAGGTGTTTATTGTCCTAAGTTAGATACATATTACACAGTGAAGACTAAGAGTGAGCCGTGAAATGATAGAATTAGATTTTTCAACATATTCACATATATTATGATTTAATGAGAACCTTTCTGAAAAGAGTTTTAACTACATATTTGCAAGTCACTTCTCTATAAATGTACCATACACATTTTTTCCTGAAGACATCCATGTTCAGTACTTTAACCAAGACCTCTTTACCAGAATTCCTCCCAACTATATTGCCAGCAATGGTAATCAAAGATAGACTATTATAGATAAATAAACCAACAGAGATGAGAGGAGCTTTTCTATTAGAAAGAATGGCCAAATTTTTAACAAAACAAGTAAGTGAAAGAATGAGTGGTTAGGTGCAAAGGCAGTTTATTTTTAGGTTTAAGTGTTTATTGAAACCATATTGCATCTTTGCATTGAAGAAAGGAAAGGACTTCCTAGGTATTATAATCTGGACTTGAATATGGGAATGTTGTCTAGAAATACCTAAGAGTAGCATCCAGACTTCATGCTCCCACAGAGAGCAGATTTATTTCTGGGCAAGCAGCCTATTTTATCCCATTATAAAGGTAGAGAATCAAAATAAAACTGGAATTTAAGAGGGTAATACTTTCAATTTGTCTATACTCTAAGTATGAATTAGGCAATGCTAATATTCTGCAGCATTCATATTCTATATAGTGAGTAATTGCTCAATAAAACCGATTTCCAAACTTTCTCCAACTGACCAGGAAACTGTTTTCTACCCTTTTCTGTTATGAACAATTTTTGTACTATTCTCACCTTAGAAATTTTCTCAGAAAAAAACGTTTTGAGATAAAACTTTTCAAAATCTCTCACAAGGTAAGCAATATTAAAAAATTTTTTTGAAGAATTAGGAACAGAGGTAGAGTCCATTTTCCAGAATAGGCAGTTATTACGAGTGGGCAGAATTATTTCTAAGCTACTATCAATATGAATAAGCCCAATCCCACTAGGACAGGAGGTAATGCAATAAACCTTGCACAAAAAGCATTAAAAAACCCCACTCCTTCAGGGGGCGCCTGGGTGGCACAGCGGTTAAGCGTCTGCCTTCGGCTCAGGGCGTGATCCCAATCCCGGCGTTATGGGATCGAGCCCCACATCAGGCTCTTCTGCTATGAGCCTGCTTCTTTCTCGCCCACTCTCCCTGCTAGTGTTCCCTCTCTTGCTGGCTATCTCTATCTCTGTCGAATAAAAAACAAACAAACAAACAAACAAAAACCCACTCCTTCAAAGTCAACCCTTAGTTCTATGACCCTTTTTCCTTCAAGGCTGCCCTTGGTCTTCATTTAAATATCTTGTCTGGGCTATATAGAATGGAGGACATATAATTCTAGGTAACTAGTAAAAATCATGCTATAGGAGGGAATTTGTTCATTCAATTAGCATTTATTAAGTACCTATTGTGCCAGCCATTATGCTAGATCGTAGGAATAAAAACGTGAATACAACACGTTGCCCTCCCTCAAGGAGGGAGACACCCATGAAAACAAATATCATGAAATAGTGTTGATTATGATCCATGTTCTAACTAGGTGTAGTTTTGGCGTGGAGGAGGGAATGATGCAGAGAGGGTTGTAGGTCCAGGAAGTCTCAGCAGAGATAACATTTGAATTGGGTCTTGAGAGAGTTTGCTAGGTGGAAAGCATTCTACCTAGTATGGTGAAATCTTACTGAGCTCGCTTTTATATGGCTTACTCTTACTAAATGTTTACTATCTGCCAGGTACTGTTTTAACTCTTTTCACTTAGCATTGAATTTATTCTTCAGAAGAATCCTGTAAGTCAAAGCTGTTACTCTTGCCATTTTACAGATGAAGAAGCTAAGGCACAGAAGGAGTAAGAAGCTCCTAACATCATGTAGCTAATTAAGTGGTAGAGCTGGAATTTGAGCCAAGGCATTCTGTTGCTAAAGCTCATGCCTTAACCACTAAGTTATGTTGCCCCCCACCCCCACCCCCAGCAGCGATAGTGGTAATATGAAAGAAATTGAGATCTGGGTTCTTTTTCACAATTTCCACAATTCAGAACAATCTTTGATTAATCAGTGATCTTAAAAAAAGTAGACATTGAAGCTGTTCCTTTGCCTAGGAGTAGAAGTACTCAAGATTAAGTGAAACAGGTATTTATGTAAGGTATATGCATCAAAGTGTTAGGTTCTTCAAACCCAAGAGAAATAGAAGATACGATTTTTTAAAATAGCCTTCACATGTTCTAGTGCCCTCTTGACATGAAGTTAAAGAGTATATATTACTGAAGACATATTGGCACAATTTTATAAAGTATTCTAGGAATGCATTAATCATATATTGTTCTATCTTTCCTCCTTGTTCAGGACTTGTGCCATTCTCATTGTGATGAGTCCATCATTCACAAGAAGATCATGACTATTATCAACTGCTTCATTAATTCTAGCATTCCACCAGCTTTACAAATTGACGTTCCAATAGAGCAAGCCCAGAAGATTATTGAACACAGGAAGGAGTTAGGACCCTATGTGTTCAGAGAGGCACAGGTAAGAGATCAGGGCATGAAGCTAAGGGTATTTTATTATTTATTTTATTTTATCTTTAATTTTATTTTATTTAGCGGCTAAGCATATTTAAAAATAGATAACAATCTAGATATTCTTTTAAGGCTTTTGCATTATTCATATTTGACAAGGTTCCAACCTTCCTAATACTGGGATTTATTCTATTTAATTAAAAAAATTTTCAGGGGTGCCTGGGTGGCTCAGTTGGCTAAGCGTCAGGCTCTGGTTTTGGGCTCAGGGATTGAGCCCCGCGCTGAGTCCCTTTCAGACTCTGCACTCAGCAGGAAGTCTGCTTGAGATTTATTCTTTCTGTCTGCCCCCCCACTCTCTCTGCCTATAAAATAGATAGATAAATCTTTTAAAATTTTTGCATATTCCACAGATCATAAGAAACTAGTAACTTATTATTTTGTTGATAATATACAAAAAATACAATTATTTAAATACTATACTTGACTCTCCATGATTATCATTTTTGTTTCTAACTTATAGAACTCCAGCCAATTCCTCCTTTCTTTCCCTCCATTCCTATTTCCTTTAGAAAATCTGCTACCACAAATATGTGGTAAAATATGTGTGTCCCAAGATTTGTGTATTTTTAAAGATTGGAATATTCACATAGCTCATAAAGTAAGTGAGAGGAGATTTAAGTACCCGACCAGCATAAAGTACACAAGCTCATGAAAGGAAAACCATGCCTGTTAACCTGCTCAAGTTACTTCTTTTTAAGATAAATAATAGAAAACAGTGATTTGGTGAACATAATTTATTTGCATTTTTAAAAGCCTTTTAGTGATGTTGTTCCTGAAAAATGATTAAGTAAAATAAATTATAATAGGGGTAATAGGGAAGGCCATGTCATGATTTAAGTGATATGAAACAGAGATTTAGGATATGATTGCCCTTGAGCATGGAAAAAAGGCCATTATTCCTTAACGTTCATTTGTGAGCCAGCTGTGTTCTAAGTCCTCTAAGGAACTGAAAATGGACTCAAATCCAAATTATGCATTAAAATAAGTGAAAATGTGGAGGAACGGTTGAGGATGTGCTAGAGAGAAATAGAGAAAATATGGTGCCAGAATTAGAGTATCTGTTAGTGAAAAGATCTTAGAGATCACTTAGCCTAGCCTAGGTCTCTGGTTAACCAGACCAGGGCTTACCCATCTAGATCAAAGACCTCGAGTCTGCGAGTGCATGGCCGGAGCTGCTTATATTGGTTGGTTCTGCCATACCGTCTAGGGATTGAAGCCAGTGAACTCTATTGGAGTCCTCTAGTTTATGCGCTCTACTTAATTTCCAAAAATGGAGTCCTAGACATGTTTTAAATATGGACTTTGGAGCATCAGAAAATAAGAGAATCTTTATATAGCGTCCTCAACCCACCAAATTGATGATTCCTCCTGCGTGTCCTAGGGAAGCTCAGAAAATAGCATCACCTTCTACCCAGGTGCACTTGCCAGAGATCTGGTTGTGATCTTTATGTCCTTCCTCTCCTTTATTCCCCTGCTCCCAAATCTGCAGTCCCTCAAATTTATCCATTGGTCTCCTTGTTATCTGCCGTCCTATCTGCTTTCTTCGGACTCCATGCCATTACCTCAGTTCACATCTGCAACACTTCATGTTAACTGCCAAACGTGCCTCTGGGCTCTCTCAAAACCATTTAACTCACTACAGACAGACCCCATCTTTTTCAAAATGTCTATCTAATCATGTCGCTTCTCCGCTTTCAATTTCAGTTACTCCCCACTGTCCTCAGAATGAAGACCGTACTCGTTTCTCTCTCTAGGCGTATCTCTTACCACACCCTGCTACCCCTCCCCCAGTCGTACTGAAATATCTGTAGTTCCACAAACAAGCCTTACTCTCTTCCCTCCTGAGTGCTTTGCGTGAGCATCTTCTCTCCCTTGTGCTTCTGTAACATCCTGTATGCATCTCTGTTTATCACACAAAACTGAAAATGCCTATTTTCATGCTGACTTTCCCACCAGATTGTAAGGTGTTTGAGGACAGGGAATGTTTCTTATTTACCCTTGTGGCCCAAATGCCTGGCACAGAATAGGTATTTTTTAATTAAGATTTTTTTTTTAAAGATTTTACTTATTTATTTGACAGAGAGAGAGACAGCCAGCAAGAGAGGGAACACAAGCAGGGGGAGTGGGAGAGGAAGAAGCCTCTCAGGACCCTGGGATCATGATCTGAGCGGAAGGCAGACGTTTAACGACTGAGCCACCCAGGCGCCCCCAGAATAGGCATTTTTGAACACATTCTTGAACACATAGATGACTGACATGAGAAGCGATCTATTGTGGCAGAAAGGAGTAAGATCAAATTGGAAATGAGAGCAAACTTGAGTGAAAGGGCTGCATAGTAGATAAAAAAGCCTGTTGCCTGTTCTAGTATTGTTATCAGCATAGCTTCTGCCTGTCCCCCACCTGAAGTTTTCTTCACTCAGCCAAGTTTTCACTGGCCCTTTTTACTCATACTAAAGCCATTGCCCATCTCCTGCCAGTAAGCAAAGTAGCTCTATAATTATTAAAACATTTTCTTACCTACAGTTTGATTTCTTTTAAGGTTCTGGAGGCACAGGGTTATTTTCATGACTAGCACATATGTTATTAACCTAAAATCTTAATTGCAACTTTTCGGAAGAGAGCAGTTTTATGTCTCCTATTGAAAAATTGTGTTCTATTTGGGTGACTTTTACTGGAAGACTTTCTAGATTGAAATAAATGACTCAGGTTTTGGAGAGATAACTGAGGTGTAGGGTCAATAGTTGGTAAATAGAGGAGGAAGGGGGGAGTGTTTAAGTTTAAGAAGTTCATATAAAAACTACCATGATCCCTTGACATTGGAGCAGGGGCTTAATTATATAAAGACATGGCAGGTAAATGTAAATGAAAATTTTTTAAAAGCCTGTATTTCATCAAATAAAGAATCTCTGGCTCTTGTGTTCAAAATGCCAAGAGGCTACAGAATTCCATGATAAAACTGTATTTTTTTAAAATTTAAATTCAATTAGCCAACATATAAATACATCATTAGTTTTTGGTGTAGTGTTCAATGATTCATTTCTTGTGTATAAACTGTATTTTAAAAGGAATAATTTTAGAATTACTAATAATATCCATGTACAGAAAAGAGGAATAATGAAATATACCAACGAACTGAGGACTCTGTTGATCACTGCAGTGCCTGCTTTTTAAAAATTCCTCTTTTCCCCTAAAGAGTTGGCTTGGAGCCTAATGGGATGGTTCATTTTTCTCCAGGGCATTAGGTAAAGGTCATTCTTAGCAACAAGATGTTGGGCTTGATCTGATGTGGCAAGTCCTACCTTCTTGGAAGTAGTGTATGCCTCTGGAACTAATGGAAATACTTGGCATGGGAATTTGAGCAACAATTCTTATCTCTATAAATATCACAATTAATCACTTATGTAGAGTGTCCTCATAGAAAGCATTTGTCCAGGATACCACCCTGCTTTTTAAATGTTACTTTTCTTGCTCTCACATAAAAGAGATTATATCATTTAAAAGTTACTCAAGATTTATTCTTAGAACTGCAGCTTTGTTTAAGAGCTTTTCCAGAGGTATTTCCTTTCTCTAAAAGGAAGAAAAGGGGGGCAGAGAGGAGTTCCTCTTGATGGACTGAATATTTGGAATACTTGCATAAAACAGCAGAGTGTGTGGCAGATCAACTAGTGTATGTTTTAAAAGAAAACATAAATTTCTTATTTAAAAAGACCTAATGGATTCTTTATTAATACAATCAATTGGTTAAGGAAACATAAAGAATAAAGTAACTTTTAAGTGTATTTTTATTTTAAAGAAAGACTTCTCATTGGTAGTAAAAAACATTGATCATAAGCATGTGCTGAGCTAAACTATACCAAGATGTCTGGAGACAATAAGTTGGAGGAAACATGCTGTATATTAAAGATAGAATAGTTAATCCATTATTATGGTGAATTAGAGTTTAAATCGGTACATTTGTATGAAATTGTAATCTGAGACATTGTTTTTTATACAGATGACAATTTTTGGGGTTCTATTTAAATTTTGGCCTCAGTTTTGTGAGTTTAGGAAGAACTTAACTGATGAAAAAATCATGAGTGTTTTAGAGAGAAGACAAGAATATAATAAGCAGAAAAAAAAATTGGCAGTCATAGAAGATGAAAAATTTGCAAAGGTAAGAGAAGACTCATTTTTAGTTGACTCATACTTTTATTTTTTATTCATTTATTTTTTTCTTATGGTTTGAATCATACTTTTAAAAGGTATGTGATGTGTGTGAATTTATAGAAGAAATTGGGCTGGGGGGAAAATACAGAGACATTATAGAATACAGATTTTACTGGCTTATAATCCTTTAGTCAGAGGTTTCAAACTTCATTTTGAATTTCTCCAAATTCATCTCAAATGTCACCTCTTCCCTGTGGAAGCTTCCTTGACCCTACTAAGCAACACAAGCAGTTCGCATCCACTGTAGTAACATTCCTATCTATTTTGGAGAATGCTTTATATAGTCTCATGAATAAGTTTTTACATCTGTCATCCTCACTGGACTGAAATTCCCAAGAATAGTATCTGTCTTGTGTATCTGTGTATCATAGCACATAGACCAGTGTCCAGCATATGCTCAATTATTAATCACTGTTTACTGAGTAAATCAGGAATAAAAAAAAATGAATGAATGAAAAGATGTCATGTACTCATGGGAAAACATTTTCAATATTACAAGTACAGAATGATACATTGACTGTGAAATTTATAAACATGAGTCATAAATTGCCCAACCTGCCTATTTGTCTGTTAGTCTGTCCATTTATTCATCCATTCACCTGTCTATCCCTATATTTATCTATTTTCTTTGAACTGAAAAAGGGCAACTGCTCCCAACTAATGTATTTTATTTATTTATAAGCTTATGCTTATTCTATTTTTTTAAATTAAAAGTTATTGAAAGATGCAAAACTAATATAATGAATGCTCATATATACACAGGTCAAAATAAACCCTGCTAACATTTTGCCTCATTAGGTTTTTTTTTCCCTCCTTAAAATATTGCAGAAGGAGTAAGTACTGCAGAAAGAGCAAACTCTCTTCATCCCAGCTCTGAGTTCTATCACCCTCCCCATTCCCAAGAGCAAACACTAAGCTTGGGAGTAGTCTTCCAGATCTTTTTAAAGATAGTGTTTTTTACATGTATGTATACAATTTCATAAACAATATAGAGGGCTATGGAGGTTCTCAAAAAATGAGGACTATGGAGGTTTTAAAAAAACTGCCAAACTTCTCCAAAGCTGCAGAACCAGCTTGCTCTGTTTTGATGTTTGTATGGTATATCTTTTTCTATTGCTTTACTATCTTTATCATTATATTTCAATTAAACAGCATGTAGTTGGGTCCTGGTGGTTTTTAAAAAAATCTATTCTGCCAATCTCTGTTTTTTAATTGGTGTATTTAGTCGCTTTATCTTTAGTGTAATTTTTTATATGTTAGTTAAGTCTGCCATTTTATTTCTTGTTTTGATTGTTCCCTCTGTTTTTCATTTTATTCTGTTTCCTTTGTCTGCATTCCTGTGGATTACTTGCCTATTTCTTAGAATTTTATTTGGGTGTATCTTTGTTTAGATATTTTAGTGGTTGCTTTAGATATTACATTATAGATACATGACTTTTCCTTGTCTGTTGGTGCTGACATTTTACCAGTTTGAGTATAGAAACTACTCTCCCCCTTTAAGTCTTCTTCTCTCACCTGTTTATACTTATTTTAAATATTTCCTTACATTATACTGAGAACCACATCAAACCACATTCCTATTATTGGTTGGTGAGGAAAATATAAGACATTTCAAAATGAGCAGAAAATGGCAGATGATATCCATATAAAGCCATCATTAGGATAAAACAGAAAATGAAAACTTCAGCATTTTATAATTTTTGCTTCAACCTTCAAACATAAATTAGGAAACTCAAGGAGAGAAGAAAAATCTATTCTATTAACCCATACTTTTGCTCTTTCAATTTTTCTTCCTTCTTGATGTTCCAAGATTTATTATTTTATTCTTTCTTTTCCCTATAGGTAAGGTATTGTTTCTCACTTACTGCTTTCAAGATTTTTCTTTGTCTTTAGTTTTCAGAGTTTGATTATGACACATCTTGTGTGGATTTCTTTGGATTTATTCTGACAGGATTGTTCAGGTTCTTGAGTCTGTAGGTTTACGTCTTTTGCTAAGTTTTTTGGGGGGATTTATATACATATTATATATGTGTGTGCATATATATGTGTATATAAACTTTTTGATCCATATATATGATTTATAGACATATTATTCATCATTTATATACACATATATGGATCAGAAAGGAAGTATATATAAATAATATATGGATAAACCCCCTATCTATTCAATCAAATTTCTTCTCCTTTGAATACCTTGTAGCTTCACTTTTGAGAGATTTTTGTTTTTTTCTTCAGTCTTCTTTTAAGTTCAGTAAACTGTCATTTTACATTTCCTTTTTATACCTTTGGTCTATTTCTGGCCTGAGTTTCTGCATTTATGATTTGGAGTATTATTTCATGTATGCAATATTTGTATAGGAATATTTAGTCAATTTGTTTTATAGTTTTCCTCTGATTCATGACTGGATTTCTTGGACAGTACTATCAGCAACTAAAATGTATACACAGCATCATTTATAATAGTAAAAAATTTTTAATGACTTAAGTTTCTAACAGTAGGTATTGACTAAATTATCTATGGTACATACCTTTACTAGACTATTATTCACCTGTTGAAGTGATGATATAGCTTTTTTTTTTAATCATTCAGGATTCAAGTGCATAGGACAGTTCAACATTGAAAATGATGATGTATTCATTTCATCATCCAAATATTCGGGTGTATACAACATATAGTTGTATGGTAGGCATACTGGTGATTGATACAAAGACCCTCCCCCTTTACATTCCCATTCTATATTTATTCACACAGAAACATTTTCACAATATTTAACATGAATATTTCAAAAGAGCACATATAATGTGATTCCATTTGCATGAAATTTATGTAATAAAATATAAATATTAAAATTATAGATTATATCTATATCTTTCCCTGGTGAGATGTTTGGATGGATGTTTATGAAAATGTTTACAATGGTTTTTCTTAGATGCCAGAATTTTGGAGTGATTTTTATATTCTTCATAAATTATTTATTTTAAAATATTTTTATATTAGTATGAAAGAAAATTAAAAAGTTCATAAATTACATCACATTAGTAATATTGACTTGATGAAACCACAGGTGTGGTACTCACCACAAAATACGTTTTCATTTAATGTTATGACTCCTTTACTATAAGTTTACACTAATATAGTCTTATCCCTTTTTTGGAATAACTTAATATAATTACAGGATGGAATCAAACAATATGCAAGTTCTTCAGGATCTGCTATCAAAACAGTTACTATAGCCACTGACCCAGTTTTAGGCCTACAAGCATATGGTCGGCAGGTAAGCAGTAAATGTGTCACAGATAGCTCTTCTTTCGAGCATTGGATAGTAGAATGCAGTCACTCAGTTATTTTACAATAGTAGAGGTGTGCTTGTTTGAAAATGAAGGTAAAATTATACTAGGAGAGATTAGAAGGGAATTTCCTTGAGCCTTCGGAGAACATTAAAATTTCAGCGGATCTTGGACAATATAATCAACAAAAATACTTTTTGATACATATGAAGAAGATGTAAGAGGCAGCAGTTGAAATGACTATCTTATTGGAAAAGAGAATAAGGCAGATAGAGAACAAGATAGAATACATTTGGTTGATATATTCTTTGTTAAAAAAAAGAAAGAAAAACATCAAAGGCTCAGTCTCAATTTTTTAGTTCTTTGACATGGTCCTAATGTTGGCCAGTACATGACCATCAACAATACATTCATAGATTTTATGTTTATATTTACATTTATAACTTGTACATTCCATGAAATTTCATAAGTTTAATTTATGTCCATTTTTAATGACTTGTATGAAAAGTGTTTGTGTCTTAGGATAGCACTATCTCAAGAAAAATCTTTTTTGGCATTTAGGAATGTCAAATAAATTCAGCCACTCAGCTAAGATAATTGATAGGCTGTAAAACTGTTATTGAGAGAAGGGAAATGTCCAATTTTGTGACACCATATTTTGAAAAAGGCAGTATCTAAAAGTGTGTGGTATGTAATAATGCCATTTGGAAGAACATTCATTAGCAAATGACTAGCATTAAATTTCAGAAACACAGTGTAAAAATAAAGGGGGAAATGTGGAATTCAAGATAGCAGGCTTCTAATTTTCACTGTCATTTACGAGTCAGTATTACCTGGAAGCCTGAAAAAAAAAAATCATGAAATTTGCTTTGAGACTGTTTCCTTATCTGTTAAGAGGAGAAAGGGAGAGAAAAGGGAACGATGGTAATGATCTCTTGTCATATATCTCAGAGTCTTGTAAGAAACTAAAAAGCTTTTGGAAACCAAAGGCATTCCATAAATGTAAATTATTATTGTTGTTGCTATTGAAGGAATACAGGTGAATTATTCCAGCAATTGGTAGAGTAATAGTACACTGCCATTTTGCAAGTGTGGATGCTCTGTATATGCATTTGTTTCAGATGGATTTTACACATTTAAGAATTGCAGTTAATCCAAATGCAAAATACCACCCCCCAAACTTGGATCTCTCTTAAGCATCTAAATTCATAATCAAATTAAATATATATAGGTGCCTGCGTAGCTGTCAAGAAATCTATAAAGCCTTTGCAACATTGATTCATTGAGAAATAGTTAAGCACATATCGGTACAGCACATCATTGAATAGTTATATTCAATGTTCAATATTCAGTTATATTCAATATTCAATATTCAAAACCTTCCATAAAAGGTTTAAATGAAGAGGCTTATATAAGCCATCTTACCTTCAATTTATTTCCTGCGGCAAACATTTCCAAAATTAAGTTTCCAAATTGTCTTTCTAGCCAACCTGGTGCTACTCCAAGTACATAGAAGCCTTAGAACAGGAAAGGGTTCTTCTTAAAATTCAAGAAGAGCTGGAAAAAAAGTTATTTACAGGTAATTTTTGCTTTTTGCCTATAGGATTGCTCTGTTACCTTCTACCACAGATTAATTCTAGAGGACTTTGCTTCACTGTTTTCCTTCTTTCTCTTATTTTTGTGCAGCCACACCATCTTTTACAAATTTTAAGTTTCCTGCTTCAGCTATGTCTTTGAAAAAGACCGTATCTTCCCACAACATCCAGAGTGAGTTTTCAGTGATAGTCTACCTGCAGTTCTTTCTTCCTTGTTAGAATTCAGCCTGCCACGAGGACATCAGCATAGCGGCAGCAAGGAGGGATGAAGACTGCTTTGCTCCCAACGGCTCTGACCCACAACTTAGGAGAATTTCAGTTTATGTGTGTGCATGTGTGTGCGTGCATGCTCTGTTTCCCTTTCTGTTTTTTTCTCCTCTGCTGAGAACCTAACACTCCATCCCATTTTCAGAGTGACAGTGCTCATGTGGGTGTATAACCTGCTGCTGCTTGATGCAAGGTAAGTCCCAGAGTGGAAGTTGTTCAGTACCCTCCATGTCCCTCTAACACACACACACACACACACACACACACACACACACACCCCACTAGCAAACTGATGGGTCAGAGTGAGCACCTTGCCTCCTTCTGAGTGGCACAGTCCCCTGAGAAGGAAAGCTTGCAGGGAATGATCATTTATTGCTTCTATTTACTCCTTATCTATTCTTCCACAAAGAACAACAGAAGAATAGGCTCTAGCTCAGTTTCCCAAGTTTTCCCAAGCAGAGTTTTTCCAAGGTCCATCTCCCCAAGTTGGGAATATAAGAAGGAACTGAAAATAACTGAAAATCTAGCCAAGTCCTTCTTTCCTGCAGACACTGATGGGATTATACAATTTTGACTGGCTGCTAATGTAAAGGCTTCAATACCTTTACAGAGTGGGATAGTGATATAATGTAGCATATGGCACGGCCCTTGGACCCTGTCCTTGAAGAACCCGGTAAAGGTCCCTTTCTCTTATCTTCTATCTTACTGCTTAGCTTTCTGTGGATTGGTTTTCTGGTTCTTGGGAGGGATTAATGAGCAGGCCTTTATGGTCTTAGCCTGTTCATCTTTTGTCATTCTTGGTTTATCCTAGCCACTGCACCCTTCTGCAAGTTCCCCAGCCCCTTAGGCCGCCCTCACAGTGCCTCAACCTGGAGGGTTTGCTGACATATCTGTTCATTTTTTTGATCCTTATTACAGCTCTTTGTAAGTTTTTTTCTTTGGTTTCGATTTAGATTTTCCATAGCTGCTTATGTTTTCAACCATTTATTTTTCTCTTGCAGGAATTCCTTAAACCAAATTTACCTGATATGGAAGCTCAAGTGATTTTTTGATGGCCTGCATTAGAGCAAGCCTACCATCTAAATAAAGTTTGGCATGTTATACTCTCATAGTTTTAAAAAGATAGCTATTCTGTATACCTGATATACGAGACCATAAAATTTTTAAAAACTTATTTAGAACAAAATGATTTCTATCTAGGTTAGAAGAATCAAAATGGTTTGCTAATCACAGAACTTAAGAAAGTACTATGTTATGCTCCTCAGGTAATCTTTCAATAAATATTCTTGGAGCATTTACTGTATTTCGTTAGCAGACATAATCGGCAGGGGGTTAGGGGCAACTACTCCTAGCAGTACATTGACCCAAAACATAAAGAGAAGTGCCTTCGAACCCCGTCCCTTTCCCCAGCCCTGAAGGAGCCGTATATTCAAGCCATGGTTCTCAGAGGCAGACTTCAGGGCGTGTAAGAGTCACTTGTGGCATTTGCCAGAAGGGCGATTTCTGGGCTCGCTCTCCTAGAGTCTGATGCAGAAGCTCTTGGGCAGAACCCAGGAATCTCCCTCATTAACAGACATCCTGGGGGATTGTACTAGAGAGGCTCCGCTAGGACTCTTTGCAGTGAATGTGAGGGTCAGCGATAGGAGCTTGCAAAAGTAAAAGCGCCCCTATTAACTGGAGTTACACTTGTATCAGAGAAAGCCCAGACACACACCCTCTTCTCCTCTTTCCCAGAGAGAAAGGAGAAAGTGTCAGAAATGACGCGGGAGAATGAACTTCACCAGCTGTAGGCCTCCGGACGCAGAAGCTCTAAAGACTGTGACGTGGATTACGGGATTGGAAGCAACGGACTTCCGCTCTCTCAGAACCCCAGAGAGTAATTGCAAAGTAGAAATCGCTATTCCTGATTCTCTAAAGAGTTACACATTTTAAAGAGGGAAAGCATCAGGAGGCACACTTCAGAGAGAGTTTTTCTTCTAAAGCAGTGGTTTGGACACTTGTTACAGCTTTGGAGCCCTGTGGTTTCCTCTGCTTTCACTCTGCTCCACACCCGTGGTGGCTGTGAAGCCTGTAACTTTTCTATGCTTTGCACTTGTTCTGTGCTGTTCCTTTCCTTTCTTCCCTTCCCTTCCCTTTCTTTCCTTTCCTTTCCTTTCTTTTCCTTTCCTTTCCTTCCTTTCCTTTCCTTCCGTTCGCTTCCCTCCCCTTCCCTCCCCCCTCCCCTTTTTCTTTCTTTCTCTCTCTTTCTTTTCTTTTCTTTTCTTTTCTTTTCTCTTTTTTCTTTTCTTTCTTCCTTTCTGATATTCCACTCTGTTTCTGCCTTCTTTTGGTTTTAATTGAACATTTTCTAAGATTCCATTTTCTCTCCTCTCTTAGCATGTCAGTTGTACTTCTTTTTTAAAGAAGTTGCCCCAGAGTTTGCAATATGCATTTACAACTGATAACAGCCTGCTTTCAAGCACTACTGGGTACTTCTTGGGTGTTGCACGTGCCTTATCACACAGCATGTCCACTTCCTCCCTCCTGTCCCTTATCCCTTCACTGGTCAGTTCACTTCACTTGTCCATAAGCTATAATCACTGAATACATTCTTGCTATTATCATCTTAAACTGTTTTCTGTTAGGTCAATTAAGAATAAGAAAAATAAAAATTATTTCCCCTTCATTTATTCCTTCTCTAATGCTCTTCCCTTCTTTATGTGGATCCAAGTTTCTGACCTATTATCATTTTCCTTCTCTCCGAAGAACTTCTTTCATCATTTCTTGTAAGGCAGGTCTACTGGAGACAAATTCCCTCAATTTTTGTATGCCTCAGAAAGTCTTTATATCTCCTTCACTTTTGAAGAATAATTTCACTGTATACAGAATTCGAGGTTAGTGGTTTTATTCTTTCAACACTTCATATATTTCACTCCATTCTCCTCTTGCTTGCATGTTTTCAGAAGAGAAATCAAATATAATTCTTACCTTGTTCCCCTGGCTTCTTTCAAGATTCTCTTTGTGACTTTCTGCAATTCAAATATAGTAAGTCTAGGTGTAGATTTTATGCTATCTATCCTACTTATGTTCTATGAGTTTCCTAGGTTAGTGGTTTGGTGTCTGTCATTAATTTTAGAAAATTCTCAGTCATCATGATTTCAAATATTGCTTCTGTTACTTATCTTCTCCTTCTGGTATTTCTATGACACACCTGTTGCACCTTTTATAACTGTCCCACAGTTCTTGGATATTCTTTTCTTTTCCACTGTTTGTTTGTTTTTTTTTCCCCTTACATTTCAGTTTTGAAATTTTCTGCTGACCTTTCTTCAGGCTCACTGATTCTTTCCTTAGCTATGTCTAGTCCATTGGGAAGCCCATCAAAAGCATTCTTCATTTCTGTTAGAATGTTTTCAGTTTCTAGTATTTCATTTAGAATTTGTTTTAGAACTTCCATTGCTCTGCTTATATGACTCATCTGGCCTGACATAGTATCTACTTTTTTTAGTAGATCTCTTAGCATATTAATCATTTTACATTTTTGATCTGATAATTCCAAAATCTCTGCCATATCTGAGTCTGGTTCAGATTCTCGCTTTATTTTTTCAGACTGTTTTTTTCCCCTTGTCTTTTAGCATGCTTTTTAATATTTTATAGAAAACAAGACATGATAAAAGGAACTGAGGTTATATGGGCCTTTAGTGTGAGGTTTTATGTTTATCTGGCTAAGCATTAGGCTATATTTACTGTTTGCTGTGGCTGTGGTGTTACAGGCTGAAATTTCCCGTATGTCCTTGTTTTTGTCTCCTCTGTTGTTGTGGGTTTTTCTGGAGACTCCTTAATAGGGTCTGAGGCTTCCAGTTCTTTTAGCTGAAATCACGGTTATTACACCAGAACCCTGTTGATGTGGTAAAGTGTAGGAGGAGGGGAAGTGTTTTACATTCTGTTGGTTATATGTCAGTCTTCTGGTGAGACTGAGTTGGGTATTTCCCTTCCCCCAGGTCGTTTAGGCTTTAGTAAAACCCCAGTCCATTAGGCTCCGGTAAAATAGTTTCCCTTGAGGGCAGGCCTTGTTAGGAAGAGAACTCTGGGTGTATTCCAAAATGTTTACTTTACCACTCCCTCTACCAGAAGCAGGAGGGGATTTTTCTCTGATCCTTACAGTGAGAACCTGGTGGAGCTACTGGAAGTAAAACCCAAGAATGTGGACCCCACCCCCCACCCCCCAGAGACAGGGCCTCTCTCAAGCTGGTATGCCCTGAGCCTAGAGCAAGTCATCAATTACGATGTAAAGAATTTCTCCCCAAATTAACTCCAGCTGCTGGCTTCTGCTCCTGGTAAGCTGTGATTCTCTGTATCTGCCTGTCTTTCTCTCCAGTTTTAGGGGCAGCAGTTTGCCCTGTTACCACAGTTCTTTGAAGGATCCAAGAAGAGTTGTTGATTTTCAGTTTGTTCAGTTTTTTTCTTGTTGAGGACAGTAGTGATGACTTCTAAGCTCTTTAACATGTTGGGTGGGACCCTCAAGTTTGACACCAGTATTTTAAAGAATTCTGTAGTTAGTTTTAAGATAAAATTAAGAAAAGTTAAATTATTTGTTTTATTGTGTGAGATATATATATATATATATATATATATATATAAAATTGATGGCAATCTTTGTTATAAATATTCACATGATCATTTTGGCCTACTCTCAAAGCATCCCCCAGCATGGGCTAGTCTCAACTTCTTGGCACTAGAAACAAGTTCCTTATATTGGCATGCTCAGGAAGTATCTTCTGACTGTGGTTCTACTGATTCTTCTTAACATCTCTTCATTCATCTCCTCCTTCTCCCAAGCCCATTGGATGACTTCCTTGTTCCAGATTCTTAGCACCTTGAATCTGATTCCTCATTAGTATCTCTGTCTTCTGCTTGACCACATTCCAGTTGTGCTCAGTGATTTTTTATAAAATCATACCTCCTTATGACATTACCTTGCCTAAATCCTTCATTAAGATGATCAGTGGGGCACCTGGGTGGTTCAGTCGGTTAAATGTCTGATTATTGATTTTGGCTCAGGTTATGATCACAGGGTTATGAGATCAAGCCCAGTGTCAGGCTCCAGGCTTGGTGGGGAGTCTGCTTGAGATTTTCTGTCTCCCTTTCCCTCTGCCCCTCCTCTCTCTCCCTCTCTCAAATAAATAAATAAATAAATAAATAAATAAAATCATAAAAAAAAAGATGATTGCTAAACCTGTTATTGATAAAATAGAGGTTCTTTTTTTTTTTTTTTTCCTCAGAGCAAGAGAGAGAGTGTGCATGCAAGCAGGGGAGAGGGGCAGAAGGAAAGGGAGACAAAGAATCTTAAGCAGGCTCTGACCCTGAGATCATGACCCAAGCCAAAATCAAGAGTTGGATTCTTAACCAGCTGAGCCACCCAGGTGCCCCAAGAAATTCATTACTCAGCGTGACATACTTATAAGTCCCTCCTGTCTTCTGATATAAATATTCAGATCAGGCATTTGTTTTTCTGGGAAGCTATTGCTGATATTCTTCTCTTACCCTAGCATGCCCCCCTCCCCCAACTACAGAAGTTATCACTCCCTCTTCCGTCTTACCACACTGTGGCTTATTTATTCCTCTGTGATAACCCTTGTCATATGGATTGTAATTTTTTGTCCACATGCCTGTTTCCGCAATAAAGCTGTTATTTGAACTTTCATTCCAGCACCTCACATAGAATATCTAGAAAATAGATGTTCATTAAATATTTGTTGAAAAAAATGAAGGAAATGTCTCCACTGTAAAGATCACAGGAAGGTAAAAATCACTGCATATGTAAGAAAGGTCAATATAATGCCATTCACAAAAATTTGCCAGTAGTATTTTTTTAGTTAAAATACATAATAATATCACAATTTCATGTGAAGTATATAATCTTTGTCTATCTATATCATTTTTCATATTTATGAAATGTACCTACATGTCATCATGTCGTTCAGAGAAGAAATTAGTGCTCATTAAATCACATTAAATCACTTAAATTACTTCAGGCCTGGGTTTTTCAACCTTGGCACTACTGACATTTTTGGCCAGCTAATTCTTTGTTGTGGAGGGCTGGCGTCCTGTGCAGTGTTGGATGCTTCACAATATCCCTGGCCTCTACCCAGTGGAGGCCAGTAGCACCTCCTCAGTTGTGACAACCCAAAATATTTCCAGACATTGCCAAAATACCTAGATGAGAACCACTGCTTTAGATTTGGAGCATTTTTATGTTTAATTTTTTGAGATCTCTACTTACGATGGAATCTTTAAATTCTAGTTCCCCAGCATATTCTTTTTTAAAAAGTATCATAGTACCTAGCCCCATACACTACCAATAGTGCCTTCTAACAGATGACTTATTTGTTTTAGCGGTATCTATATTACATCCATTTGAGTAGTTTCTTTTCTTTTACATCATCTTTGGAAGTATAATGCCTAGAGGAAATGTTCAATTTTTGTTGAATTAATAAAACTTAAAATACATTCCTTACTTACATTTAATGTAATATATATGTTAGGTAATCTTAAAAGTGCCCTTAAATCTGACTTGGGTTTGTACAAATAAATTAATTAATTCTAATTGTGCTAACTATTTATATCTGATGTGCTTCTTGATTTTATGAGCTGAGTTAAATTCTCATAAAAAAAAAAGACCACTTACTTTTGGAAGAGACTTAGCTTTTAAAACACACAAATTATGTATACTTTGTCAACGTATACCCTTCAAAACGTGGGAAAATTGATCTCCTACTTTGTTTACACTATTGTTTGGGGTGAATAAGTATATTTTGAAATAAAAATAATAGTGAAATAATCCAAAAGTAATTTGTCCAGTTGGGTCAGATTTCAGCTTGTGTATATTATTTTCTAATAAACATTTAGTATTAAAGGTATAATCTTCATGTTATATTTCTTAAATGTGTATCATTATAATTTGTCATATAATTGACAATTACTTTATAGTGCATTATCTGTGAATAATTGTATTTTTTTCTTAATTGGCATTCCCTTTTAAAAATTACAGTGAAATTTCTGCTTCAAAAAATTTCTCAGTTGGTATATATCCAATGATTCACTGGAATTTGATTCTAATCTTGGATCTGTAACTGCCTTTCTGATGCAGGGCCATTTATTTTACTTTTTGAGTCTCTATTATTTATATATATAGACCAAAAGGTCCTTTTTAAAAGATTTTATTTATTATTTGAGAGAGAGAGAAATTGAGAGAACAAGTGGGAGGAGGGGCAGAGGGAGAAGCAGACTCCCTATGGAGCAGGGAGCCTGACGCAGGACTTGATCCCAGGACCCTGGGATCATGACCTTAGCCAAAGGCAGATGCTTAACTGACCAACCCACCCAATGACCCCAAAAGATCCTTTTTTAAATTTTAGCTCTAATATTATGGGATTTTGTGAGTTTATACTACTGCAACTTTTTAATGTGTATCTATAGAGTTTTGGTGTATTTCTCAATGAGCAATTATTTCTATATTTTGAATTAGAACCTTGGATACAAAGATGAAAAAATTCCGCTCTGTGCTGTTTCTTTTTCCAAAGTCAAATATTTAGGGTGTAGGTCTGGCCTGAAATATTTATTGTTTCAGAAATCTCTTCTTTATTGTAATTATTATAAAATTGATATATGTACCTAGGAAAAAAGAAAAAATTCAATAGTACATGATGATATTGAATGGTAATCCCCTTCTTTACCCCCATTGTGACAGAGACTGTTTCCCATCATCTATCCAACTCTTACTCCTTTTAATAATGTAATCCCCAAGTTTTAGCTGTGTCCTTGACTACCTAACTGGAGTTAACTGTCATTTCCCAGTCTACCCTGCAGGTAGACGTTAACACGTGAAAAATTTCAGGTCAAGGGGATGTGAGCAGAAGTATGAGATATCCATTCGGGTCTTTTTTGAAAATGAAATATCCCAACACATAGATGGGACACCTCCCTAAGGAATTATGTAGCCTGGGTCTCTGGATGACCTCATAAAGGAGAGATGTCTCACTCTGGATTGTTATGTGAGAGAAAAATCCTTATCTTGTTTGAGTCACTTTATTTTTGTGCCTTTTTTTTTAACAGCAGCTTTTCTTAGATGTTAAGTAATATAAAAATTACTACTAGTAGGGTACTGCCATAATAAAAACCTAAAATGTGAAGTCCATTAAGCAATCAATCATTGAGCACCAGGAAACAGATAATTGAAGGTGAGAAAACTGGTGACCTTTGTAATGTCATAGCAAAATATTTGGTGAAGCTGTTACTTCTGATAACCTGGAAGGCAGACCATGTGCCTGTTGTGCCCATAGCTTTCTTTCTTCTTTTTTTTTTTAATGATTTTTTTATTATGTTAGTCACCATACAGTACATCCCCGGTTTCTGATGTAAAGTTTGATGATTCATTAGTGGCGTATAACACCCAGTGCACCATGCAATACGTGCCCTCCTTACTACCCATCACCAGTCTATCCCATTCCCCCACCCCCCTCCCCTCTGAGGCCCTCAGTTTGTTTCTCATAGTCCATAGTCTCTCATGTTCCATTCCCCCTTCTGATTACCCCCCCTTTCTTTATCCCTTTCTTCCCCTACCGATCTTCCTAGTTCTTATGTTCCATAGATGAGAGAAATCATATGAAAATTGTCTTTCTCTGCTTGACTTATTTCACTTAGCATTATCTCCTCCAGTGCCATCCATGTTGCAGCAAATGTTGAGAATTCATTCTTTCTGATAGCTGAGTAATATTCCATTGTATATATGGACCACAACTTCTTAATCCAGTCATCTGTTGAAGGGCATCTCGGCTCCTTCCACGATTTAGCTATTGTGGACATTGCTGCTATGAACATTGGGGTGCATATGGCCCTTCTCTTCACTACGTCTGTATCTTTGGGGTAAACACCCAGTAGTGCAATGGCTGGATCATAGGGTAGCTCAATTTTTAACTTTAAGGGACCTCCACACTGTTTTCCAGAGTGGCTGTACCAACTTGCAGTCCCACCAACGATGTAGGAGGGAACCCCTTTCTCCACATCCTCTCCAACAATTGTTGTTTCTTGCCTTGTCTATTTTTGCCATTCTAAGTGGCGTAAGGTGGTATCTCAGTGTGGTTTTGATGTGAATTTCCCTGATGGCTAATGATTTTGAACATTTTTTCATGTGTCTGTTAGCCATTTGTATGTCTTCATTGGAAAAGTGTCTGTTCATATCTTCTGTCCATTTTTTGATTTGTTTATTTGTTTCTCGTGTATTGAGTTTGAAAAGTTCTTTGTAGATCTTGGATACCAGTCCTTTATCTGTAGTGTCATTTGCAAATATCTTCTCCCATTCCATGGGCTGCCTCTTAGTTTTTTTGACTGTTTCCTTGGCTGTGTAGAAACTTTTAATCTTGATGAAGTCCCATAAATTCATTTTATCTTTTGTTTCTCTTGCCTTTGGGGATGTATCATGAAAAAGGTTGCTTTGGCCGATGTCGTAGAGGTTGCTGCCTATGTTCTCCTCTAGAATTTTGATGGATTCCTGTCTCACATCGAGGTCTTTCATCCATTTGGAGTTTATTTTTGTGTATGGTGTGAGATAGTGGTCAAGTTTCATTCTTTTGCATGTAGCTGTCCAATTTTCCCAGCACCATTTATTGAAGAGACTGTCTTTTTCCCACCGGATGTTTTTTCCTGCTTTATCAAAGATTAGTTGCCCAAAGAGCCAAGGGTCCATTTCTGGGCTCTCTATTCTGTTCCATTGGTCTATGTGTCTGTTTTTGTGCCAGTACCATGCTGTCTTTGTGATCACAGCTTTGTAGTACAGCTCGAAATCCGGCATTGTGATGCCCCCAGCTTTGTTTTTCCTTTTCAACAGTTCCTTGGAGATTCGGGGCCTTTTCTGTTTCCATACAAATTTAAGGACTGTTTGTTCCAGTTCTTTGAAAAATGTCCTTGGTATTTTGATCGGGATAGCATTGAAAGTGTAGATTGCTCTGGGTAGCATGGACATTTTAACTATGTTAATTCTTCCGATCCATGAGCATGGAATATCTTTCCATCTTTTTATGTCTTCCTCAATGTCTTTCAAGAGTGATTTATAGTTTCTAGAATATAGGTCCTTTACGTCTCTGGTTAAGTTAATTCCAAGGTAACGTATGGTTTTTGGTGCTATTGTAAATGGGATGGATTCCCTAATTTCTCTTTCTTCGGTCTCGTTATTCGTGTATAGAAATGCAACTGATTTCTGAGCATTGATTTTGTATCCCGCCACGTTACTGAATTGCTCTATAACTTCTAATAGTTTGGGAGTGGCTTCTTTTGGGTTTTCCATATAGAGTATCATGTCATCTGCAAAGAGAGACATTTTGACTTCTTCTTTGCCAATTTGAATACCTTTGATCCCTTTTTGTCGTCTGATTGCTGTTGCAAGGACTTCTAGTACTATGTTGAATAATAGTGGCGAGAGTGGGCATCCTTGTCGAGTTCCTGATCTTAAGGGAAAGGCTTCCAGCTTTTCCCCATTGAGAATAATATTTGCAGTAGGCTTTTCATAGATGGCTTTTATGAGATTGAGAAATGTACCTTCTATTCCTACACTCTGAAGGGTTTTAATCAGGAAAGGATGCTGTATTTTGTCAAATGCTTTTTCGGCATCGATTGAGAGGATCATATGGTTCCTGAGTCTTTTCTTGTTGATATGATGTATCACGCTGATTGATTTGCGAATATTGAACCACGCTTGCATCCCAGGTATGAATCCCACTTGATCGTGATGGATAATCCTTTTAATGTACTGTTGGATTCTATTAGCAAGTATCTTGTTGAGGATTTTGGCGTCCATATTCATTAGGGAAATCGGTCTGTAATTCTCCTTTTTGATGGGGTCTTTGCCTGGTTTGGGGATCAAGGTAATATTGGCCTCATAGAATGAGTTTGGTAGCTTTCCTTCTGTTTCTATTTTTTGAAATAGCTTTAGGAGAATAGGTATTATTTCTTCTTTGAATGTTTGGTAGAATTCCCCAGGAAAACCGTCCGGGCCTGGAGTTTTGTTATTTGGAAGGTTGTTTATCACTGACTCAATTTCTTCATAATTAATTGGCCTGTTTAAGGAATCAATTTCTTCCGGTTTCAATCTTGGTAGTTTATAGGTTTCCAGGAAGGATTCCATCTCTTCCAGATTGCTTAGTTTATTGGCATATAGCTGTTGATAAAAATTTCTAATAATCCTTCCAATTTCAATGGTGTTCGTCGTGACCTCTCCTTTTTCACTCATAATTTTATTAATTTGGGTCCTTTCTCTTTTCTTTTGGATAAGTCTTGCCAGTGGTCTGTCAATTTTATTGATTCTCTCAAAGAACCAGCTTCTAGTCCTGTTGATCTGCTCTACTGTACTTCTGGTTTCTGCTTGATTGATTTCAGCTCTAATTTTGGTCAACTGCTTCCTCGTGCGTGGATTAGGCCTGTCCCTCTGTTGCTGTTCCAGCTTCTTGAGGTGAGAATATAAAAACTGCATTTTAGATTTTTCTATTCTTTTGAGTGAGGCTTGGATGGCTATGTATTTCCCCCATAGGACTGCCTTTGCAGTACCCCATAGGTTTTGGACCATTATGTTTTCATTTTCGTTGGTCTCCATAAATTGTTTAAATTGATTTTTGATTTCCTGGTTTATCGAGTCATTCCTGAGCAGGATGGTTCTTAGTCTCCAAGTGTTTGAGTTTCTTCCAAATTTTTCCTTGTGGTTGAGTTCCAATTTCAGAGTGTTGTGGTCTGAGAATATGCAGGGGATAATTTCAATCTTTTGGTATCGGTTGAGACCTGTTTTGTGTCCCAGAACATGGTCTATTCTTGAGAATGTTCCATGGGCATTAGAATAGAATGAGTATTCTTTGGTTCTGGGGTGTAGTGTTCTATATATATCTATGAGGTCCAACTCTTCGAGTATGCCATAGCTTTCTAAAAGATGTGGTGATGTGGTCCAAAAAAAAAAAAAAAAAAGGATAGAATGTTGGTGTGTTTATGTGTTGTTGGTCCTTGTTGCTTTTAGCTTTAGATATATATCAGGCAAGAATTAAACTGTGTACAAGTAGAAATGGAAGTTAAGGGAGTTAAATTCTCTGACTATGACTTGCAATTAAAATTGACATAGAAGCTAATAATTTGGACTCTCGAAGTTGGAAAAGTCAACTGCAGCTATGCCCCATTAAGCAGAGCCTTTGGTCAGTGCACTTCCAAATGTTTCTCAGTAAGACTTTTCATCTGGACAGTAGTGGCCCTGTAACAAAGGTCAAAGTAGAGGGATTGCCTTCCTTATTTAGCCTATTGTTTTATATGACCTTACAATAGCCACCATTAAAATAACAGGGAAATGTGCTAAGTATAGAAGTGAATAAATAAAATAAAAGAGAGTTGGCAGGCTTAAGAACTGAGACCAGAAGAGATTTTGACATGGAACCAACTGGTAGTAAATAGACTGAAAGCTTACTAAATTTTGATGGAATTGTATTCTCAACAAAACCACAAGCCTGGCCTGAAAATGCCTGTAATTTTTCAATCTATAAAACAACCACCAGGCCCCCAAACTTGCATCATCAGAAAGCAGGCTGTGAAATTTTTACAACCTCCAAAGAGGCCCACTTTCCAATGCCAACTTCAGATGTGGCCTAGAGGATAATAGATAAGGAAAATTTATTTCAGAAGGCAAAGCTAGGGACCCCAGAGGACTAGGGGGAAGTTGTTTCTCCCATGGAGTAGAATTAAAATCCAATAAGGAATCTTAGTTCAGGCTGCTATAACAGAATACCTTAGAGTGGGTGGCTTATAAACATCGGAAATTTATCCCTCACAGTTCTGGAGGCTGGAAGTCCAAGATCAGGAAGACTGCAGCCGTTTTCAGTGTCCAGTGAGAACCCCCCTTCCTGATTCATAGATGGCTGTCTTCTCATTGTGTACGCACATGGCAGGAGGGAGAAGGGAGACTTTGGATACTCTTTCATAAGGACCCTAATCTCACTCGTTAGGGCTCTACTCTCATGCTCAAAGTCCTATCTCCTATACTAACACATTGGCAATTAGGATTTCAACAGAAGAATTTGGGAGGGGAAATAAAAATTCAGTCCATTATACAAGGTGTTTTCACAGTTCCTGCCAAGAAGATGAATTGTGGCTTCTATGTGTTGTCCAGTCTTCCCTTTGCAAAGCATCATAATTGTAGTTTCTATTCTCAGCTCTGGTTTATATGTCAACATGATCCCATCAGCTTTCTACTGTCAAAATTTCTGCTCCACTGACGAGTTCCTTTCCCATCCTCAGTACTATGTTTGTTTGTTTTATGTTAGTCACCATACAGTACATCATTAGTTTTTGATGTAGTATTCCGTGATTCATTGTTTGCGTATAACACCCAGTGCTCCATGTAATACATGCTCTCCTTAACACCTATCACTGGGCTAACCCACCCCCACCCATCTCCCCTCTGAAACCCTCAGTTTGTTTCCTGGAGTCCATAGTATCTCATGGTTCACCTCCCACTCTGATTTCTCCCCTTCATTTTTCCCTTCCTTCTCTTAATGTCCTCCAAGCTATTCTTTATGTTCCACATATAAGTGAAACCATATGATAATTGTCTTTCTCTGCTTGACTTATTTCACTTAGCATAATCCCCTCCAGTTCCATCCATATTGATGAAAATGGTGGGTATTCATCCTTTCTGATGGCTAAGTAATATTCCATTGAATATATGGACCAAAACTTCTTTATCCATTCATCTGTTGAAGGGCATCTCGGCTCCTTCCACAGATTGGCTATTGTGGACATTGCTGCCATGAACATTGGGGTGCGTGTGGCCCTTCTTTTCACTACATCTGTATCTTTGGGGTAAATACCCAGTAGTGCAATTGCCAGGTCATAGGGTACCTCTATTTTTAACTTTTTGAGGAACCTCCACACTGTTTTCCAAAGTGGCTGTACCAACTTGCATTCCCACCAATAAAGTAAGAGGGTTCCCCTTTCTCCACATCCTCTCCAACATTTGTTGTTTCTTGCCATGTTAATTTTTCCCATTCTAACTGGTATAAGGTGGTATCTCACTGTGGTTTTGATTTGAATTTCCCGATAGTTAATGATGTTGAACATTTTTCATGGGTCTGTTAGCCATTCATATGTCTTCTTTGGAGAAGTGTCTGTTCATGTCTTCTGCCCATTTTTTGACTTGATTATTTGTTTTTTGGGTGTTGAGTTTGAGAAGTTCTTTAGAGATCTTAGATACCAGCCCTTTATCTGTAGTGTCATTTGCAAATATCTTCTCCCATTCCGTGGATTGCCTTTTTGTTTTGTTGACTGTTCCCTTTGTTGTGCAGAAGCTTTTTATCTTGATGAAGCCCCAAAAGTTCATTTTTGTTTTTGTTTCACTTGCCTTTGGAGACATGTCTTCAAAGAAATTGCTGTGGCCAATGTCGAAGAGGTTACTGCCTATGTTCTCCTCTAGGATTTTGATGGATTCCTGTCTCACATTGAGGTCTTTCATCCATTTAGAGTTTATCTTTGTGTATGGTGTAAGAGAATGGTCGAGTTTCATTCTTCTGTATATAGCTGTCCAATTTTCCCAGCAACATTTATTGAAGAGACTGTCTTTTTTCCATTGGATATTTTTTCCTGCTTTGTCGAAGATTAGTTGACCATAGAGTTGAGGGTCCATTTCTGGGCTCTCTATTCTGTTCCATTGATCTATGTTCCTGTTTTTGAGCCGGTACCATGCTGTCTTCATGATCACAGCTTTGTAATATAGCTTGAAATCAGGCAACATGATGCCCCCAGCTTTGTTTTTCAACATTTCCTTGGCAATTTAGGATCTTTTCTGGTTCCATACAAACTTTAGGATTGTTTGTTCCAGAACTTTGAAAAATGCCATTGGTATTTTGATCGGGATGACGTTGAAAGTATAGATTGCTCTGGGCAGCATAGACATTTTAATGTTTAAATTCCTCCAATCCATGAGCATGGAATGTTTTTCCATCTTTTTGTGTCTTCTTCAATTTCTTTCATAAGTGTTCTGTAGTTTCTAGAGTATAGCTCCTTTACCTCTTTGGTTAGGTTTCTTCCAAGGTATCTTATGGTTTTTGGTGTTATTGTAAATGAAATCGATTCCTAGTTTCTCTTTCTACAGTTACATTGTTAGTGTATAGGAAAGCAACTGGTTTCTGTGCATTGTTTTTGTATCCTGCCACATTACTGAATTGCTGTATGAGTTCTAATAATTTGGGAGTGCAGTCTTCTGGGTTTTCCACATAAAGTATGTCATCTGCAAAGAGAGAGAATTTGACTTCTTCTTTGCCAATTTGAATACCTTTCATTTCTTTTTGTTGTCTGATTGCTCTTGCTAGGACTTGTAGTACAATGTTGAACAATAGTGGCGAGAGTGGGCATCCTTGTCGTGTTCCTGATCTTAAGGGAAAGGGTCTCAGCTTTTCCCCATTGAGAATGATAATTTGCTGTGGGCTTTTCATAAATGGCTTTTATGAAATTGAGGACTGTTCCCTCTATCCCTAGATTCTTAAGAGTTTTAATCAGGAAAGGGTGCTGTATTTTGTCAAACGCTTTTTCTGCATCAGTTGAAAGGATCATATGGTTCTTGTGTCTTTTATTAATGTGTTCTATCACATTGATTGATTTGCAAATGTTGAACCACCCTTGCATCCCAGGGATGAATCCCACCTGGTCGTGATGGATAATCCTTTTAATGTACTGTTGGATCCTATTAGCTAGGATCTTGTTGAGAATTTTGGCATCCATATTCATCGGGGATATCAGTCTGTACGTCTGCTTTCTAATGGGATTTTGCTTGGTTTTGGGATCAAGGCAATGCTGGCCTCATGGAATGAGTTTGGAAGTTTTCTTTCTGTCTCTATTTTTTGAAACAGCTTCAAGAGAATAGGTATTATTTCTTCCTTGAATGTTTGGTAGAATTCCCCTGGGAATCCATCAGGCCCTGGACTCTTTTTTGGGGGCAGGGGAAGGTTTCTGATCAATGCTTCAATTTCATTACTGGCTATTGGTCTCTTCAGATTCTCGATTTTTTCTTGTTTCAGTCTTGGTAGTTTATAGGTTTCCAGGAAGGAATCCATTTCTTCCAGGTTATTTAACTTAATTGGCATATAGTTGTTGATAATAATTTCTAATAATTCTTTCTATTTCCTTTGTGTTAGTCATGATTTCTCCCCTTTCATTCATAATTTTATTAATTTGGGTCCTTTCTCTTTTCTTTTGGATAAGTCTGGCCAGTGGTTTATTGATCTTACTGTCTTTCAAAGAACCAGCTTCTAGTTTCGTTGATCTGCTCTACTGTATTTCTGGTTTCTAATTCATTGATCTTTGCTCTAATCTTAATTATTTCTCTTCTCCTGTTTGGCTTAGAGTTTATTTGTTGTTCTCTCTCCAATTCTTTAAGGTGTAAAGTTAGTTTGTGTATTCAGGATTTTTCTGTTTTTTTGAGTGAGGCTTGAATGGCTATGTATTTCCCCCTTAGGGCCACCTTTGCAGTATCCCATAGGTTTTGGACTGATTTGTTTTCATTCTCATTGGTTTCCATGAATTGTTTAAACTCTTCTTTGATTTCCTGGTTGACCCAATCATTCTTTTTTTTTTTAATGATTTTTTATTATATTATGTTAGTCACCATACAGTACATCCCCGGTTTCCGATGTAAGGCTCGATGATTCATTAGTTGCGTATAACACCCAGTGCACCATGCAATACGTGCCCTCCTTACTACCCATCACCGGTCTATCCCATTCCCCCACCTCCCCTCCCCTCTGAGGCCCTCAGTTTGTTTCTCATAGTCCATAGTCTCTCATGTTTCATTCCCCCTTCTGATTACCCCCCCTTTCTTTATCCCTTTCTTCCCGTACCGATCTTCCTAGTTCTTATGTTTCATAGATGAGAGAAATCATATGATAGTTGTCTTTCTCTGCTTGACTTATTTCACTTAGCATTATCTCCTCCAGTGCCATCCATGTTGCAGCAAATGTTGAGAACTCGTTCTTTCTGATAGCTGAGTAATATTCCATTGTATATATGGACCACAACTTCTTAATCCAGTCATCTGTTGAAGGGCATCTCGGTGACCCAATCATTCTTAAGCAGGATGGTCTTTAGCTTCAAAGTGTTTGAATTTCTTACAAATTTTTTCTTGTGATTGAGATCCAGTTTCAAAGAATTGTGGTCTGAGAATATGCAGGGAATAATCTCAGTCTTTTGGTATCGGTTGAGACCTGATTTGTGACCCAGTATGTGGTCTATTCTAGAGAAAGTTCCACATGCATTCGAGAAGAAAGAGTATTCTGTTGTTTTAGGGTGGAATGTTCTATATATACCTATGAGGTCCATCTGCTTCAGTGTATCATTCAAAGCACTTGTTTCTTTGTTGATTTTCTGCTTAGATGATCTGTCTATTGCTGAGAGTGCATTACATTAATTACATTACATTATTAATACATTAATAATACTATTAATAATACTATTAATGTATTAATATCAATAAGTCTCTTTATTTTGGTTAACAGTTGGCTTATGTAGTTGACTGCTCCCATGTTGGGGGCGTAGATATTTACAATTGTTAGAGCCTCTTGTTGGATAGACCCTTTAAGAATGATATAGTGTCCTTCTGTATCTCTTACTACAGTATTTAGCTTAAATCTACTTTGTCTGATACGAGAATTACTACCCCAGCTTTCTTTTGCGGTCCCTAGGCATGAAAAATGGTTCTCCATCCCTTCACTTTCAGTCCGGAGGTAACTTTAGGTTCAAAATGAGTCTCTTGTAAACAGCATATGGATGGGTCATGTCTTTTTATCCCATCTACAACCCTGTGCCATTTCATGGGAGCATTTAGGCCGTTCACATTGAGAGTGATTATTGAAAGATATGATTTTATTGCCATCATGTTGCCTGTAAAGTCCTTGTTTCTATAGATTGTCTCTGTAAATTTCTGTTCTATATCACCCTTGGGGTCTTTCTCCTTTTAGAGAACCCCCCCCCTTAATATTTCTTGCAGGGCCTGCTTGGTCACATATTCTTTCAGTTTCTGCCAGTCTTGGAAGCTCCTTGTCTCTCCCATCCATTCTGAATGACAGCCTTGCTGGATTAAGTATCCTTGGCGCATGTTCTTCTCATTTAGTACCCTGAATATGTCTTGCCAGCTCTCTCCCGCTTGTCAGGTCTCTGTGGACAGTTCTGATGTTATTCTGATGTTCCTCCCTCTGTACGTAAGAAATCTCTTCCCCCTCGCTGCTTTCAAGATTGTTTAATTGGATCTAAGATTTGCAAGTTGTACTATTATATGTCATGGCATTGGTCTGTTCTCATTGATCTTGGGAGAGGTCCTCTCTGCCTCTTGGACACGAATGCTTGTTTCCCTCACCAGATTAAGGAAGTTTTCAGCTATGATTTGCTCAGATCTATGTTCTAGACCTCTCTCGCTCTCCACCCCTTCAGGGATCCCAATAATACTGATATTGTAATTTTTCATTGAGTCATTAATCTCTCTGTTTGATCCCTTGGGTTTTAATCTGTTTAATGCTGCCTCGGTTTCCTTCTTTTCTATCATCCTATCCTCTAGCTCACTAATTCATTCTTCTGCCTCGTTTACCCTAGCAGTCATAGTATCCAGTTTAGACTGCATTTAATTCATAGCATTTTTGAGTTCAGTCTGATTAGATTTCATTTCTGCCCTTAGAGATTCTATATTGTCATTAATATTTTTCTCAAGCCTAGTAATCGCCTTCATAATTGTTACTCTGAAGTCTATTTCTGACATCTTGGTTATATCCATAACCATTAGTTCCGTGGCAGAGGCCAAAGTCTCTCCTTCTTTTCTTTGTTGAGAGCTCCTCCTCCTAGTCATTCTGTTGAGGGGTGTTTGAGGGAATGTACAGAGTCCAAGCAAGATACACCTGTTTTATAGGGACCTTAGGGTTGTCTGCTTCTTGTTCTTCCAGCCTGTCTTCTGGAGGAGGGCCTACCACACTGTTAGTCAGGCAACCCTGTTTGGGCAGAGTTGCCCTGCTCCCTGTTGGAGGTGGGCCCAGTGAAAACTAGTTTTTTGGGGCTTTTTGTTCTCTGGTGGCTTTCCCTGGTGGCTTTCCAAGTCTCTTCTGAGAGTCAGAGCAGAAGTGACCACATCCAAACCTCTGTCTCAGAACAGAGAGATTGCAGTCTGCTCTTCACTGAGCTCTCCAGGCCACACTGTCTCCTGTGTGTTTTTGTCTGTGCTGCTAAAATCCGCAGTCTACTGGGTTGTGCACTCCACAGTAGCTCTCCCAGCCCTCGCTATCAGGGCTAGGCACATCTCTGCCCTTTGTGCTTCTAAAACTGCCAGCTGCCCCCGGTTTGCATGTGCCCCTGTATCTCCAGGTTTCAGTCTGGGGGGCTGCCCTAAAGTCCTTTCCCTGCCACTACTGGTCCATGAGTCTATGCCTGGTTCCCAGGGTGGGAGGCTTTTGCCTTCCCGGCACAAGTTCACAGAGGCTCCCTCTCCCTTCCGTTTTTCTTCCAATATCTGTCCGCAGAATCATGGCTCCCTGCTTCATACCTTGAGACCAACTGCCAGAGACATTCTGTTTGTAGAGATCCAGATATATCTTCTTACATCTCAGGTTGATTTCATGGGTATTCAGAATGGTCTGGTAGATTTTCAGCTCAATTTAGGGGACCAGTTGAAATAGGGTCCCCTACTCCACCGCCATCCTTTTTTGGTCTGTCCCATCCTCAGTACTCTTAAACACTTGTTTTCATTGGGCTTCTTTATTATCATATCTGTGGGGTTTTTAGAAAGAGGTGTTATAAAAAATTACTTAGTTTTGACATATCAAATTTGGTGCCTTCAGCAACTTTTAAAAAACTACTGAATTGCTAAATATGGTGGGACTTCTAGAATGGCTAAGTTAGAAGTTCAGCAAATCATCTCACCAAAAAGAGGCAATAAAACTAGACAACATTGTCAAAACAACCACTTGGGAATTCTAGAAATTGAAAAAAGATATACAACAAGTAGTGTTTATCCAAGAAAAACTACTGGACCTCAGTAGGAATGACTGGGATGCCCTAACTTTCAGGGCTTGGTTTAGGATTGTTTTCTTTCCCTCCATCCTGTTCCATGATTGTAGTAGTTCTATCAGGATGGAGTAGGCCATAAGGACCAGTAGCCTTGCTGTGAGAGGGGGTGACTTGATTTTTGGAACATGGAACAACTCATTCCCAAGAGCTTTTTCAAAATAGTAGGACAATCCAAAAACAATAGCAAACATCCAGGAAGGCCAGGAGGTCCTGCCCATTGGTTGGGGCAAGCAACGTACTAACAGACCAGCTAGAAATATAACAGCTATCTGGGATGAGGGAGGCATAGTGGTCAATGGAAATCTTTTACATATCCCTAGTTGTTTGGAAGCTAGTAGGCTTGCTCAAGGCTACACACATGTTCAACGGAAATCAGAGAGAACCCTAACTGTCTATTCATAGTTTATTTAATTAACATGAGGCCTATTTACTCAGAAAGTAAAAGTTGGGGCTTACAGACTGCATAAGCTTTAAATGCAGTCCCTAAACTATACATCAAAGCATCAGCAAAAAGAAAAGCCTTACTAGCTCCAAGTGTTTAAGTGCAACATCTGACCAATTATTGGCTAATCATTAAATTGTACTAATCCACATGTGATTCCTAGAAGGATGTCTTAAAAGCAAAAACAAGAATATATTTTTTAAAATAACAGAGACATAAGCAGCTGCACACTATAGAGGAATCTCCTCTATAGAATTAGTCCAGGCAAGTCACTAAACAAATAAACAAAAGTAACAACACCCCCAGAATAGGTGGTGAATCCAGAATCCAGAGATGCTACCATATATTACCTAAAATGTCAAATTTTCAACAACAAAATAATTAAAGATGTGTAAAGAAATAGGGAAGTATAACCCATACACAGCAAGAAAAGTGGTCAATAGAAACTGTGTGGGGACCCACACGTTAGACCTTGTAGACAAAGACTTCAAATCAGATATTATAAACATTCTTATATAAACAAGGGAAACTTTAAATAATTAAAGAATGTTGACAGTAATTAAATAGAGAATATCAATTAAATTTTTTTTAAACAAATGGAAATTCTGTGGTTGAAAAGTACAATACCTGAAATTTTAAAAATTTACCAGGAAGTTTACCAGCAGGTCTGAGTGGGCAGAAGAAAGAATCAGTGAATTTGGAGCTAGATTAATAGACATTAGCTGAATTGAAAAACAGAAAGAATGAAAATAAACGAGCCCCAAGAAATGACGGAACACCATCAAGCTCACAACATATGCATTAAGGGAGCCACAGAAAGAAAGGAGAGAAAGGTACAGTAAAAAAATAAATAAATAAAACCATACTAAGATACCACCTTACGCCAGTTAGAATGGCAAAAATTGACAAGGCAAGAAACAACAATTGCTGGAGAGGATGTGGAGAAAGGGGATCCCTCCTACATTGTTGGTGGGAATGCAAGTTGGTACAGCCACTCTGGAAAACAGTGTGGAGGTCCCTTACAAAGTTAAAAATTGAGCTACCCTATGATCCAGCCATTGCACTACTGGGTGTTTACCCCAAAGATACAGACGTAGTGAAGAGAAGGGCCATATGCACCCCAATGTTCATAGCAGCATTGTCCACAATAGCCAAATCGTGGAAGGAACCGAGATGCCCTTCAACAGATGACTGGATTAAGAAGTTGTGGTCCATATATACAATGGAATATTACTCAGCTATCAGAAAGAACGAGTTCTCAACATTTGCTGCAACATGGATGGCACTGGAGGAGATATTGCTAAGTGAAATAAGTCAAGCAGAGAAAGACAATTATCATAGGATTTCTCTCATCTATGGAACATAAGAACTAGGAAGATCGGTAGGGGAAGAAAGGGATAAAGAAAGGGGGGTAATCAGAAGGGGGAATGAAGCATGATATACTATGGACTTTGAGAAACAAACTGAGGGCTTCAGAGGGGAGGGGGGTGGGGGAATGGGATAGACTGGTGATGGGTAGTAAGGAGGGCATGTATTGCATGGTGCACTGGGTGTTATACGCAACTAATGAATCGTCGAACTTTACATCAGAAACCAGGGATGTACTGTATGGTGACTAACATAATATAATAAAAAAGCATTAAAATAAAAAAATAAAAATAAATAAATAAATAAATAATAGTAGCCAAAAAAATCCCCCAAAATAATGGAAAACACTAATCTACATATCTGAGGACGTCAAATGCAAATTAGAGATAACCAAATTTTGGTTCAAAATCCAAAAATCATTTAGTGTAATATACACTATTAAAAAAGGATAAAACCACATGATCATTTCAAAAGAAGCACTTGACAAAACTCAACACCTGTTTTATTAAAAACTCTCAATAAATTGGGAACAAAAGGGAAACAAGTAAAGATTATCTATAAAAAACCTACAGCTAACATTATACTTAATAGTGAAAGACTAAAACCTTTCCTCCTAAGATTGGAACCAAGGCAAGGACATTCATTCTTGTCACTTCTTTTTATCATTGTAGTAGAGAGTCTAGCTATTACAATAAGGCAAGAAAAAGAAAATGTATTCAGATTAGAAAGGAAAAAGTAAAACTGTCTTTATTTGCAGATGGCATGATTCTGTGTAGAACATTCTAAGGAATCCACAAAAACTAGAAGCAATGCACAGTTCAGCAAGGTTGCAGAATTCATGATCAATATACAAAATCAATTGTATCTTCCTGTACTAGTGATAAAGAAACCAAAACAGTTACACCAAACACATTTTATTCACAGTAACACCATGAACAAGTAAGTGTCATAGAAGAAAAATTATGGAAAATAATGAAGCTGAAGAGAGGAAGAAAAATATTGGATCACAAAGGTAGGCTTAGGGAACTCAGTGACTCCATAAAACATAACATTCATATCATAAAAGTCCCAGAAGAAGAAGAGAGGGGAAAAGGGACAGGTCTATTTGAGCAAATAATTGCTGAAAACTTCCCTAATCTGGGGAAAGAAACAGACATCCAAATCCAGGAGGCACCAAGGACTCCCATCAAGATCAACAAAAGCAGGCCAACACCAAGATATACTGTAGTAAAATTTGCAAAATACATAGATCAGGAAAAAATCCTAAAAGCAGCAAGGGAAAAGAAATCCTTAACTTACAAGGGAACACAATTGGGTTAGCAGCAGACCTCTCCACACAAATCTGGCAGGCCAGAAAAAAGTGGCATGATAGAGTCAATGTGCTGAATGGGAAAAATATGCAGCCAAGAATATTTTATCCAGCAAGGCTGTCATTCAGAGTAGAAGCAGAGATAAAGAGTTTCCCAGACAAACAAAAGCTAAAGGAGTTTGTGACTATTAAACCAGACTGCAAGAAATATTTAAGGGGACTCTTTAAGTGGGAATGAAAGACCAAAAGCAACTAAAACTAGGAAGGAACAGAGAAAATCTCCAGAAACAATGACTTAACAGATAATACAATGACACTAAAACTATGTCTATCAATAATCACTCTGAATGTAAATGCACTGAATACTCCAGCAAAAGACACAGAGTATCAAAATGGATAAAAAACAAGACTTATCCATATGCTGCCTGAGTAAGAGACTCAGGCACCTAAAGACACCTGCAAGTTGAAAGTGAGGGAATGAAGAATCATCTATCATGCTAATGGACATTTAAAAAAAGCCAGAATAGCCATACTTATATCAAACTAGATTTTAAACCAAAGATGGTAACAAGATGAAGAAGGGCACCATATCATAATAAAGGGGTCTATCCAACAAGAAGATCTACCATTTGTAAATTTTTATGCCCCCAACTTGGGAGCAACCAAATATATAAATCAATTAATGAAAAAGATAAACTCATTGATAATAATACAATAATAGTAGGAGACTTTAACATCCCACTCACAGCAATGGACAGATCATCTAAGCAGAAAACCAACAGGGAAACAATGGCTTTGAATGACACACTGGACCAAATGGACCTAACACACATATTCAGAACATTTCATCCTAAAGCAGGAGAATACGCATTCTTTTTAAGTGCACATGGAACATTTTCCAGAATAGATCACATACTGAGTCACAAACCAGGCCTCAACCAAAACAAAAAGATTGAGCTCATACCATGCTTATTTTCAGACCATAATGCAATGAAACTCGAAGTCAACCAGAAGAAAAAATTTGGAAAGACCACAATTACATGGAGGTTAAACAACATCCTATTAAAGAATGAATGGGTTCACTGGGAAATTAAAGAAGAAATAAAACATACATGGAAGCAAATGAAAATGAAAACATGATAGTCCAAAACCTCTGGGATATAGCAATGGCAGTTCTAAGAGGGAAGTATATTGTAATACAGGCCTACTTCAAGAAGCAAGAAGACTCAAATATACAACCTAACTTTACACCTAAAGTAACTAGAAAAGGGACAGCAAATAAACCCTAAATCCAGCAGAAGGAGGGAAATAATAAAGATTAGAGTAGAAATAAATTATATGGAAACAAAAAAACCCAGTAGAACAGATCCATGAAACTAAAAGCTAGTTCTTTGAAAGAATTAATAAAATTGATAAAACCCTAGCCAGACTTATCAAAAAGAAAAGAGAAAGGACCCAAATAAATAAAATCATGAGAGTGAGAGGAGAGATCACAACCAACGCTGCAGAAATACAAATAATCGTAAGAGAATATTATGAAAAGTGATATACCAACAAATTGGGCAATCTGGAAAAAATGGACAAATTCCTAGAAACATATAAACTACCAAAACTGAAACAGGAAGAAATAGAAAATTTGAACAAACCCATAACAAGAAAAGAAATTGAATCGGTAATCAAAAATCTCCCAACAATTAAAAGTCCAGGGCCAGATGGCTTAACAAGAGAATTCTACCAAACATTGAAAGAAGAGTTTATATCTATTCTTCTCAAACTGTTCCAAGAAATAGAAATGGAAGGAAAGCTTTCAACTCTCCTATGAGACCAGCATTACTTTGAATTCAAAACTAAAAATCCCACTAAAAAGGATAAATATAGGCCAATATCCCCGATGAACATGGATGCAAAAATTTTCAACAAGATACTAGCAAATCAAATCCAACAGTATACTAAGAAATTATTCACCATGATCAAGTGGGATTTATTCCTGGGCTTCAAGGGTGGTTTAATATTCACAAATCAATCAACGTGATACACCACATTAATAAAAGAAAGGATAAGAACCATACGATCCTCTCAATAAATGCAGAAAAAGCATTTGACAAACTACAGCAATCATTCTTGATAAAAACCCTCAACAGAGTAGGCTAGAGGGAATGTGCCTCAACATCAGAAAGCCCTTATATAAAAGACCCACAGGTAATATCATCCTCAGTGGGGAAAAACAGAGTTTTTCCTCTATGTTCAGGAACAAGACAGGGATGTCCACTCTCACCATTGTTATTTAGCATACTACTGGAAGTCCTAGCCTCAGCAATCAGACAAACAAAAGGACATAAAAGCATCTAAATCAGCAAGGAAGAAGTCAAACTTTCACTATTTGCAGATGACATCATATTCTGTGTAGAAAAGCCAAAAGACTCCACCAAAATATTGCTAGAACTGACACAAAAATTCAGCAAAGTCACAGGATACAAATTCAATGTACAGAAATCTTTTGCATTTCTATACACCAATAATGAAGTGGCAGAAAGATAAATCAAAGAGAAATCAAGGAATTGATCCAATTTACAGTTGCACCAAAAACTATAAGATGCCTGGGAATAAACCTAAACAAAGAGGTAAATGATCTGTACTCTGAAAACTATAGAACACTTATGAAATAAATTGAAGATGACACAAAGAAATGGAAAAACATTCCATGCTCATGGATTGGAAGAACAAATATTGTTAAAATGTCTCAACTACTCAAGCAATCTATATGCTTAATGCAATCCCTATCAAAATACTGTGAGCATTTCTCACAGAGCTGGAACAAACAACCTTAAAATTTGTATGGAACCACAGAAGACCCTGAATAGCCAAAGCAATCTTGAGAAAGAAAAGCAGAGCCGGAGGCATCACAATTCCAGACTTCAAGATATTACAAAGCTGTAGTCATCAAGACAGTATAGTACTGGCACAAAAACAGACACATAGATAAACAGAACAGAATAGAAAACTCAGAAATGGACCCACGACTCGATGGTCAACTAATCTTTGATAAAGCAAGAAAGAATATCCAATGGAAAAAAGACAGTCTCTTCAACAAATGGTGTTAGGAAAACGGCAGCAACATGCAGAAGAATAAAAGTGGACCACTATCTTACTCTATACACAAAAATAAATTCAAAATGGATTAACGACCAAAATGTGAGATAGGAAACCATCAATATACTAGAGGAGAACACAGATAGCAACCTCTTTGAACATCAGCCATAGCAACTTCTTACTAGACACATCTCCAGAGGCAAGGGAAACAAAAGCAAAAATGAACTATTGGGACTTCATCAAGATAAAAAGCTTCTGCACAGTGAAGGAAACAATAAGACTGAAAGGCAGCCTACGAAATGGGAGAAGATATTTGCAAATGACATATCTGAAAAAGGGTTAGTATCCAAAATCTACAAAGAACTTATCAAACTGAACACTCAAAATACAATCCAGTTAAGAAATGGACAGAAGACATGAATAGACATTTTTCCAAAGAAGACATACAAATGGCCAACAGATACATGAAAAGATGCTCAACATCGGGGAAATACAAATGACAACTAAAATGAGATACCACTTCACATCTGTCAGAATGGTTAAAATTAACAACACAGGAAAACAACAGATGTTGGCAAGGATGCGGAGGAATGGGAACCCTCTTACCCTGTTGGTAGGAATGCAAACTGGTGCAGTCTTCTCTCTAGAAAACAGTATGGAGCTTACTCAACAAGTTAAAAATAGAACTACCCTTTGACCCAGCAATTGCACTACTAGGTATTTACCCAAAGGATACAAAAATACTGATTCAAAGGGGCACATGCACCCCAATGTTTATAGCAACATATCAACAATAGCCAAATTATGGAAAGAGCCCAAATGTTCATTGACTGATGAATGGGTAAAGAAGATGTGGTATATATACTGTAATGGAATATTACTCAGACATCAAAAAGAATGAAATCTTGCCATTTGCAATGATGTGAATAGAGCTTATTATGTTAAGCAAAATAAGTCAGAGAAAGACAAATATGGTATTATTTCACTCATGGAATTTAAGAAACAAAACAGATGAACATAGGAGAAGGAAGAAAAAAAAGTCGGAGGCAACCCATAAGAGACTATTAAGTATAGAGGACAGACTTAAGGTTGCTAGAGGGGAGGTGGGTGAGGGATGAACTAAATGGGTGATGGGTATTAAGGAGGGCACTTCTTGTGATGAGTACTGGGTGTTATATATAAGTGATAAATCACTAAATTCTATGCCTGAAACCAATATTACCCTATATGTTAACTAACTAGAATTTAAATAAAACTTGAAACTAACTAAATAAATGAAGATACATTACATGTTCATGGAATGGAGACTCAATATTGTCAAGATGCCAATTCTCCTGGAATTTATCAATATTCAACATAATCCCTATCAAAATTCTTCAGATGTTTTTATAGAAATTGACAAGCTGATCCTAAAATTTATATGGAAATTCAAAGTATCCATGTCAAAACAAATTTAATAAGAGCAAAGTTAGAGGACTTACACTTTCCAGTTTCAAAATGTACTCTACAGCTACAATAATCAAGTCAGTGTGGTATTGGCATCAGAATTGAGAGTCCAGAAATAAATCCTTATATTTATTATTCATTAATTTTCAATGAAGATTCCAAGTGAGAAATTATCTCATGCCATATGCAAAATTTTTCTCCAAGTTGATCATAGACCTAAATCTAAGTAATAAAACTGAAACTTTTGAAGGAAAACAGGAGAAAAATCTTCAAGACCTTGCGTTAGACAAAGAATTCCTCAATATTAAACCAGCTACATAATAGATCCATAAATGAAAAAAATAAATAGCACTTCATAAAATTGTAGAACTTTTGTACTTCAAAAAGATCCCATTAGGAAAATGAAAAGATAAAGCAAAGATTGGAAGAAAATATTTGCAGATCATATATCTGGCAAAGGACTTATGTCTAGAATATAGAAAGAATTCTTACAATTCAATAATGAGAAGACAACCCAGTTTTGAAATCAGCAAGTATTGGAATAAACATTTCACAGAGGAAAATATGTGAATCACCAATAACCACATGGAAAGGTATTCAAGCATCATTAGTCATTAGGGAAATGTAAATGAAAACCACAATGAGATACCAAATCACACTCACCAGGATAGCTATAATCAAAACGACATTAACAAGTGTTGAAAAGGATATGGAGAAACTCATACATTGCTGGTAAAAATGTAAGTGGCACTTTGAAGAAATTTGGCAGTTCCTTAAAAAGTTGAACATATATTTACTATACTCCTTAGGAATTCAACTCCTAGGAATCTACCCAAGAGAAACAAAAATATTTCTATGCAAAAATTTGCATGCTTATGTTCATAGCATTATTCATAATAGCTAAAATGTGAATACTTACAAAATATTCGATCAACTGGTGAACAGATAAATGAAATGTTGTCTATGTATACAATGGAATACTATCCAGCAATAAAAAAAGAACAAACTACTGATACATGCTACGACATACATGAACCTCAAAAACATTATGTAAGCGAAAGAAGACAGACCAATACCATTTATTAAATGATTCCATTTATGTGAAATTTCCAGAAAAGGCAAATCTGTAGAGACAGAAATTAGATTAGTGTTTGGTTGGGGCTAAGATGGAAACAGGGATTGACTGTACATAAATGGGCATAAGGGATCTCTCTAGGGAGATGGAAGTGTTCTTAAACTGGACTGTGGTAATGATTGCAATACTCAATAGAACTACTGAGAAATCATTGAATCTTAAAATGAGTGAATATTATGGTATGTAAATTATACCTCCATAAAGCAATGTACAAAAAAATTACTGCATTACTCAATTGAACACACCAAAAAAATGTATGCATGTGTATCTTTATTTTTCATTTGTATTTAAAGTGTTTGCTGGTATCATCAAAAGGCTATTAAGAGGATTCCCTTTCTTCTAGGAAAAGGACCATAGGCCTTAGCATCAAATACATGCCCCTCTATTATCTTACACACCTTATCAGCTTATCAGCTCTCCTTGCATGCAATAAAACTAGAGAATCTCCACATTTTTGGTCTCAAGGCACTTAAATACTCCTAAAAATATTAAGGACCCCAAAGATCTTTTGCTTATGTGGTTTATGTCTATTGATATTTACTGAATTATGAATTAAAACAAAACTTTCAAAAAAGATTTATTAAATCTTTTATTTAGATTTATTAAATAATGTTAGCATCAATTACACATTTTTATTTTTAAAAACTGCACCTTTGAAACAATACAATTTAGGAGAAAGAGTGTCATTGTTTTACATTTTTGCAAGTCTCTTCAATGTCTGACTTAATAAAAGATGGTTGAATTCTTGAGCTGCTTTTCTTTTCCATCTGATATTTTATGTTGTTTTGGTCAAACTATTTAAAGAAAATCTGGCCTGACACAAATATGGAGTTGGAAAAGGGAGAAGTATTTTAATAGCCTTCTCAGATAAATATGGGTATTCTTTATACCACACCAACACTTAAAAAACTGGTAGATTCTTAAAGGTTAGTTGCCATATGGAATCTGAAACCATATTAATACTTTCAGTATTTGGATACATGAAAATCCATTGGTCTATGTTGCTCTTTGAATGGATCTTTTATCCATGTATAATTTTGGTAACTTCATGAACTGGTCTTTTGAGAAAAAAAATAGTTCACTGAGTTATGCAGATGACCCGAATGTTGACATTTTATTATACAATATCAAAAATCACTAATCTCATCAGAAAAATCTTTAAGTATTGGGAAGCTATCAAACTCACAATGGTAGATATTAAGTTTTTGAGAATTCTGATTTTCATTTATAAGCTTGTATTTTATTATCAGAAAAAAATACTGCCTGTTGTTTTCCTTGAAGTAACAGTCTCACTTTGTACATGTTTAAGAAGACAGCTGCCAAATAACTATAATTTGTATGTTAGTCCTTTCAAATGAAAATGGTGTTATATGAAAAAAATGGCTAGGTCAGCTGGCAACTCAAACAACTGCACAAGTGCTTTTTCTGGAAATAACCTTTATACTTTGGTATGCAGCAGGCATGCTTTCTGTTTCTTTATCTCCCTATTTCGTCAATTAGAATATCAAAAAGATGTGTACTGGAGGGTCAACATTTAGTGAAGTTAATGCTTTTGGATATTCTTTTTTCTTTTCTTCAAGATTTATTTGTTTATTTTAGAGAAAGAGCACACACCCAAGGGGAGGGGCAGGGGAAGAAGGAGAGAATCTCAGGCAGACTTCCTGCTGAGCACAGAGTCTGATGCGGGGCTCCATCTCACCACCTTGAGATCATGACCTGAGCCAAAATCAAGAGTTGGCTGCTTAACTGTCTGAGCTACCCAGGTGCCCACTTCTGGATATTCTTAAATGAAACTTATTTTTTCTTTAAAAGTGAAAAAATGTCATCATTTTGGTGCTACCTCCCTGATACATAGAAGGAGGTCAGCAGTTTCACCCACTGTTGCATTAGCATCTTCAGTGTAAATATAAACACAGTGAAAAGGCACATAACATCTTAGTATTATTACAAAATGTGTTTGACTTCATGGATCCCCTGAAAGAGAAATGTACAGACCACACTTTGAAAACCGCTGAATACATCACTTATAACTTATGTTCGTCTGCCTGAGAATACCTTCCCTCTTCCACCTGTAGAACCCTACTCATTTTTTTAAAAAAAATTTTATTTAAATTCAATTTAGTTAACATATAGTGTATTATTAGTTCCAGGGGTAGAATTTAGTGATTCATCAGTTGCTTATAACACCCAGTGTTCACTACATCAAGTGCCCTCCTTAATGTCCATCACCCACTTACCCCATCTCCCCACCCACCTCCCCTCCAGCAACCCTGTTTGTTCCCTATAGTTAAGAGTCTTTTATGGTTTGCCTCCCTCTCTGTTTTTATGTTATTTCATTTTTCCTTCCCTTCCTCTATGTTCATCTGTTTTGTTTCTTAAATTACACATATGAGTGAAATCATATGGCATTTGTCTTCCTCTGGCTGACTTATTTTGCTTAGCATAAACCCTCTAGTTCCATCCATCTTGCAAATGGCAAGATTTCATTCTTTTTCATGGCTGAGTAATATTTCATTATATATATATATATATATATATATATATATATATATACCACATCTTCTTTATCCATTCATCTGTCAATGGACATCAGGGCCCTTTCCATATTTTGCCTCTTGTGGACACTGTTGCTGTAAACATTGGGGTGCAGGTGCCCCTTCAAATCACTATTTTTGTATCCTTTGCATAAATATCTAGTAGTGCAATTGCTGGGTCATAGGCCTACTCATTTTTCAAAAGCCCAATTCAAACATTCTCTCCTCCTTAAACTTTCTCTGACCCTGTCTACCCCCTACACACAACTCAGCTGAGTTGATCTTTTTCTTTTTTTGTCTTGTGTATCTTGTACATAGCTTTCTGTAGTACTTATTGTGTTACACTTTTTGTTTACATGTCATATGCATATTCTCAGCACTTTTTAGGTACTCAATAACTTAGTGAGGCTGAAATTTTGTAATTGCCTACCAGAAAATCATGGTTATGGCTTTCTTCTCACTCTTGTGGGCTATTTTCTACCGTCTAAATAGAATAGCACTGCCATCGCGTCACTCTGCACTTGCATATGTGGCACACCGTATTCCTGTATAATTGTGGTTCTTAGGTGCCCTTATTTGTTAATAATTCACATCTACATTCTATAAATAAATATAAACCCACCTATTCTATTCTCATCATGAATACTGAGATCACGTATATTTTTAATCAAATCTGTTTATCTTTTACGTACCCTTCTTTTTAAGCCAAATTAACATATATGAACTAAACTTTTCCATTAATCATCAAAAGAAAATAGCTTAAATTTCTTTCAAAGAATAAAAAAGAACAATAATTATGAAAAATTATAATATAGTGATAACACTTTTTCCATCTAAGAATTTTAAATGGATGTTACAAAAAGATCAGTATGTGTTTTATCGTTTTGTGTGCTATTCATTTTTAAGTCTTGTCAGCAGACAAGAAGAATACACTTAATGGATTGTGATTCTAATTGAATAATTTTTTTGTCCATTAAGATTTTTATGGGCATGGTCTTCTATGCCATATGTGTTTGAAGTTCTTATCCTGCCAGAAATATATTTTTTTTCAGATCAAGAGAATTATATCTTCTCAGAAAAATATTCTTGCACACAGAAAAGCAATCATCTCATTAGCTAGAATGTGAAATGAGACAAATGACAGGACAAAGAAGGAACAAACACATTGTCATACAGGAAGAATGTGCTGGCATGCAAAAGCTTATGCTGTTAAGACTAATAATGTGACATATCAACAAAACGTAACTTACTGTGTAAAAGTTTTTGTACGTGTGCATGTGGGGGGTGGTGAATGCATTTGGAGGATGGCTATTCTTGTTCATAAGTATTCATTATATTTCAGCCTTAGGAGAATGACGGTTTTAATTCAGAAGTAATTCAGCAGAGACCACTGTGTAATCATTATAGCCATCAACAAACTGATTCATGTGCAGTTGGTCCAAAAGTTACAAAAGCTGTTTCTGAGTTCTTGTTTGTACCCACCATTTTAAGATTACATCAGAATTAAAGCATGCAAGACTTGAACTGACTTCAAAGACTAAACTAAGACTTCTAGCTAGTTTAGCTTTTTTCTTTTATTGGTTCATGTTTTCCATTTGGCTTCCATATCCTGTTCTAGCTTGATGCCCCTTCTAGAATTTCATTTACAAATCTTACAGCCTTGGTTGGTGAAACACACTAATTAATGTTGCGGTGGAGGCTGAGGATTTTAGCAATCTCATGCCTCCTGCTTGGAAAAATATCTGCTGTTTTTCCACCCATGTCTAGCACCATATTGAACATGGCAAAATGCATCTTAAGTGGAACTCTAAATGTATTTAATCAAAATACATTTAAGGAGGACTGTTTACTTTATTTGCTGCCAATACTATTAATCATGAAGCTCAAACCTTTCAATGCAACAGAAATATGAGATATACTTTTTCCTAATTAGATTTTTTCAAGAAAAAACAATAAACTAAAAACAGGTCGTTTTATGATTTTTTTTTAAAAAGTCCCAAATAATGCTTAAGCCAACAGCATTCCAGCTTTATAAAATGGACAATTCCATGGCTTTGTAAATCCCTTATGAATGCATTAAGCAATACTAATCTAAGGGACAAATTCCAGTTCCACAGGTCGTTGGCCTGCCTTCGAATCCTGTAAGACAACCAAGCGCAAATACGCAGCTGTATGCTTGAAGAAACTTTGTCTGTGACCGACTTTCTAAAGGTTTTGGTTAGTGCTCTGGTACATCCATCATATTTTAGTTGAATAAACCTAAAATGAGTTGCATTAATTTGCCTACCAAGATTTTAGGAGAGGGGCACCTGGGTAGATTAGTTGTTTAGGCCTCCGACTCTTCATTTCGGCTCAGGTTATGATCTCAGGATCCTGAATCAAGCCCCAAGTCGGGCTCCACACTCAGCAGGGATTCTGCTTGAGGATTCTCTCTCTCCGTCTCTCTCTCTTCCCCTCCCTCTGCTCTCAGTTTCTAAAATAAATAAATCTTTAAAAAAAAGATTTTAGCAGATCCAGAAGGTACCATCTATTTTTGGTTGGTTCTAAGGCTACCTTCTCTGCATGCTGTCTTGTGGTAGTGCTGGAACATGTCAATTCAGTGTTTTCTGAGCAGCATATGAGGTCATCCTTCTGGTAGGTTTTAAGCTTTTGAAGAAATAATCGGGTGGTTTTATAAGCATTGCACTTTGTAGCTCCTGAGGTTATAGTTAAATTTTCAACTCTTGGATTTCTCTAAACCTAGCTCACTGATGAAGAGGAAAAATAAGCTACTCTTGAAATGCCAAATTCAGTGAGCCTGGAACATAACATCCTTATTTAGTGTGCTGACTTGGCCATGTAAGTTGGCCGCCTGTAAACCAAAGATGGAAAGGATACTTTGTGAATCTGTGCTGTAGATGGAGCAAGCTCACTGCCAAGTTCAAAGCTCTATTTGCCAGGTTACCTTATTCAAATCCTCACATATTTGAAAGCTTTATGTGTCCCTTGAGACCTTCTGATGAATGTGATTCCACCATACTTCCAAGAACTTGGGTATCCAGGATGAACTAATGAAAAGATAATTTATAATGCATTTACCTTGAGGTCTGATTGGCTGAATTCGTGTTAATATAACCCCTGTGTTTTGTCTAATGTGTATGGTGTGCAGACACAAAGGAATGACAAGTTGATTCCAAAACAGTTTTTATAAGCATGAGAAAAAAAAAAAAAAACACTGTATATGGCTTGCTTAAGGCTGATTTCCTCACAATTTAAAAGTGTCTTTCCAAGATGGCATGCTCTGATTTTTCTAACATTTAATTGAAAGTTTCTTTTGAAATCTAGAGAAACTTAGTTTAGAAACGTATTCCTTGATTTCTACTTTTAAGACCCCTATCACAATTCTCAGGTGTTTAACGTGTATGCCATTTATAGTGATACTTGTGTTTTACTCAAGGAGGAAAGAAAGATCCAAAATGATGTTGCCTGCATTCTTTTTTTCCACATTCTTATACAAAGTGGATGACAAAGTTGTGGTCAGTACTACTAACATCTGAATTCCCTTACTAGAGTGATGATGATATTGACTCTGATGATGATTTTGCAACGTTAAGTGGTTTTTATGTACGAGCTTGTTCTACATTTCTCACAAGAACCAGAACCATCAGCAAGAATTATTTTACAAGTGAGATAACTGGGGCACAAGGAGGCTACGTTATGCATAGTTACACAGCTAACAGCTTACATCATGAAACCATGAGGCCTTCCAGCATTAACTCCCTTTTCAGCCCATCTAAGACCAACTCAAATTTGTACCTTTCTAACACCTAGCCTCAGTATCAAGGGAGAATTCAAGTTCAAGCCTGATATTTGGCAAATGAGTCTTCTCATTGGCCTTAATAATAACTGTGTTTATTTCCTAGAAATGGAATAGAGAATCAAGTAGGAAGTACAAATTCCATACCTCTATGGCAGGTGGAATAATCTCTTTAGAAGTATTTGATTTTTCTAAAATGTGATATTTGGCTTTGGTTTAGATTCTAATATTTGGCCTAAAGACACTGACTTTGAAGACATAGTTCCCCCCATTACAAAATCCATGGATAATACAGTGCTTGTGAGTATAACTCGTATTATTGGCCATGTACTTGATTAGCCCCTTGAACTCTCAAGGTATGAAGTAAGAAAGTCAATCTTTTTTAAATATGGAAGTTATTTTTCAAATGATCTCTGAGATCTACTTTAATGGCACGGCAACTTAAATATGTGTGTTTATGTGCACATGTGTGTGAGTTTTCATCGAAATACATAGCATATACTCGTGGTACTGTTCATGGGTGACAATAATATGCATGCTACCTAGCTTCCTTTTTACTTGTTAAAATAATCTCATTACAGGCTTTGATTAATACATTAGCCAAGATAGGCCAGGCTATACTGTTATAATAAACCCTGAAATCTCAGTGGCTTAAAAATCACATAATTTGTTGTTATTTTTGTTATTTGCTTGTTTACCAATCTCAGCCTCAGTGGGGCAGTCAGCTTTCCTTCATGGCTCTCCTTCAAGCACTGACTCTGATTTCTAGGCTCTTTCTATCTTGTAATGTGGTCATCTTAAAAGCATAACCTCCAGGGCCTCTGTGGAAGGGGAAGAGAGCTTGAGGCTTATACGGGCATTATAGTTACCATAGTCAAACTGCTGAAAACCAAAGATAAGGAGAAAACCTTAAAAGCACCCAGAGAAAAAAACGCGATACATTTAGAAGTACAACAGTAAGAATGATGGCTGACTTTTTATCAGAAACAATGGAAGCCAGATGGAATGGCATTTTTTTTTTTTATGATATGGTAGTCATCATACAGTATATCATTAGTTTTTGATGTAGTGTTCCATGATTCATGGTTTGCGTATAACTCCCAGTGCTCCATGCAATCTGTGCCCTCCTTAATACTCATCACTGGGCTAGCCCATCCCCCTACCCCTCTTCCCTCTGAAACCCTCGTTTGTTTCCCAGAGTCCATCTTTTAAAGCGGTGAAAGAAAAAGAGAATCTGTCAACTTGAAATTCTATATCGAGTGAAAATATCCTCCAAAATTTAAGGCCTTCATCTCACCTTTATGGCAGGCAAGAGTTCAACTAGCACATCGGCGGGGGCAGGAACAAGATTTGGCTAGTATGGTTGGTGGGGGCAGAGTTAGGAGATGACCAATATGGTTGAGAGACTGATTACATACAAGAGGATTGACAAATAATATAATGAGGATGAGAATCATATTTTCAATGTTAATAAAGGAAGTAACAAATAGGGTAACTACGAGATATGTATTACTTATTTACTTTACAGAGGAGAAACATGGCATGTGCCATCTTTTCCATGGTAAAATCCTAATATAAAATTTACATTTTAAGTGTAGAGTTCAGTGGCATTAAGTACATTTGCACCGTTGTGCAACTATCACTACTATCTATCTCTAGAAACTTTTCATCTTCCCAAAGTAAAACCATGCACCCACCAAAGAATTAAACCCCATTCCCCACTTCCCACAGCCCCTGGCAACCACCATTCTACTTTCTATCTTTATGAATTTGATGATTCTAGGTACTTCATATGAATGAAATCATACATTATTTGTCTTTTTGTGACTGGCTTATTTCACTTAGCATAATGTCTTCAAAGTTCATCCCTGTAGTAGCATGTATCAGAATTTCCTTTCTTTTTAAGGTTGAATAATATTCAATTATATATATATGCCACATTTTGTTTATCTATTCATCCATCAATGGGCACTTGTGTTGCTTCCACGTTTTAGCTATTGTAAATATCTCTTCAAGACCCTGCTTTCAGATCTTTTGGGCATATACCCAGAAGGAGGATCACTGTATCATATGATAATTTCATGTTTGATTTTTTGAGGAACTATCATACTCTATAGCAGCTGCACCGTTTTATATTCCCACCAGTAGGGCACAAGGATTCCAGTTTTTCCACATTCTCTCCAACACTTGTTATTTTCTGGTTTTTGTTTTTGTTTTTGATGATAGCCATCCTAGTGGGTGTAAAATGGCATTTCATTGTGGTTTTGATTTGCATTTCCCAATGATGAGTGATATTGAACATCTTTTCATGAGCTTATGGGCCATTTGGATATCTTAGAGAAGTATCTATTCATGTCCTTTGTCTTTTTGAATTTTTTTTTTTTTTTAGTTGTTGCTGTTGTTGAGTTGTAGGAGTTCTTTATATATTCTGGATATTAAACCCTTATGAAATAGAGGATTTGGAAATATTTTCCTTTATTCTGTAGGTTGCCTCTTTACTCTGTTGATTATGTCCTTTGATGCAAAATTTTTAAATTTTGATGTACTAATTTATCTTTTTGTTGTTCTTTGTACTTTTGGTGTCATAGCCAAGATCCAATGTTATGAAGATTCTCTTATGTTCTCTTCTGAGAGATTTATAGTTTTAGCTCTTACCTTTGGGTCTTTGATCCATTTTGAGTTAATTTTTAAATATAATAAAATTGAAGGGTCGAGCTTCTTTCTTTTCATGTAAATATCCAATTTTCCAAGAGCATTTGTTGAAAAGACTGTCCTTTCCCCCATTGAATGTTCTTGGCACTTTGTGGAAAATCATTTGACTGTATGTGTAAGGGTTTATTTTGAAGCTCTTTATTCTACTGCACTGCCCGACATGTCTGTCTTTATGCCAGTACCACACTGTTTTGATACTGTGGCTTTGTAACCGAGAAGAGTGAGTCCTCCGCCTTTTTCTTTTTCAAGATTGTTTTGGCTATTTAGGGACATACACCATCTTAACCAAGTAGTAAAATTTAACATTGTCAGTAATGAGGACAACTGTCATTGTTGTCACCCTCCGATAGGATGTTGTCTCCCTCTGAGAGGAGGCACCAAGAAGGACACAGCATCACTTCTATGTTATTCCTACCAAACAAACAAAAAAACCGCTTGTGAATAATGAAGACAAACCAGACAAACCCAAACTGAATGATATTCTGCAAAATAAGTGGCATAGAGTCTTCAAAAATATTAAGCTCATGAAAGACAAAAACAGAAATAATCTTCCAGATTAAAGGAAATGAAAGAGACGTGATAATTAAATGCAATATGTGATCCTGGATGGAATTGTAGATTTTTAAAGAATATTATCAGGATAATCAGTAAAATGTGAGTGAGATCTGTGGATCAGGTGATAGTATTGTTTCTATGTTAATTCCCTTAATCTGAGTTATTATATCCACAACTTACTTTCTTTTTTTTCCCCACAACTTACTTTCAAATGGGTTCAAAAATTATACTAGTATGTATATTATACAAAATTATGTTGTGTATATCAAAAATTGTAATATATATGGAGCATATAGAAAGACAGAGAGAGAGGGAGAGAGAGAGAGAGACAGATAAAATGATTAAGCAAATGTGGCAAAATGTTAACAATTAAATGTTACCAGTTAAAAATAATTCTTGGGAGTTCTTTGTACTATTCTTGCAACTTTCTGTAAGCTTAAAATTAATTCAAAGTAAAAATGTTTTTAAAATGGAAAAATGATGGCCAAATCTAGGCATTTTCAGAAAAACAAAAGCTGAGAGAATTTGTTGGCACTAGACCTGCACTGCAGGAAATACTTAGGAAGTTCCCAGGGCTGAACAGAAGTGATCCCAGATGGGAGCCTGCATCTGCAGGAAGGAGAGCAGTGGAAATGGTAAGATTTCTGAACGACACTTTCAGACTTGTAATTCAATATGGTGGATTAAGCATGTGTGTTTAGCTCCTCTCCCTCCAACCACTAAAAATTACCGTAAAGGGTAAAGTTATGAACTCACAAAAAATAGAGGGCATCAGTTGATCAGAGGTTTCAACAAATTTCTGGAGACCAAAGTGGGTAATAGAGTAAGTTTTGAATGAGATGGGGAGGAGGAAACCCCGCTTAAAAGAACCCATGGCGGATGTTGTAGTTGAGGAGACTGGGCGGATACCCCTCAGAAGCTTGGAGGGCTTAGAACTCAAGAAGGGCCAGGTCTGCAGAGATAGCAGAATATGGGGCTGAAGACAGAGAAGTTACTAGAAAGTCTGTAGATAGAATATTCAATACCTATGCATCTCTGCAGAGAATGCTTCACTCTCTCCAAGCAGTGAAAGAGAGACAGAGACAGCAAGAGTGAGGGGGAGACACTGACTGACTGATTCAGTTTCAAAAGAAATAGAAAGATACCATTATTTTTTTGCATTTGTTGTGAGAACACTTAAGGTCTACTCTCTTAGGAAATTTCAAGAATATAATATAATATTAATAACTATAGTTACCATGCTGTACATTAGAGCCCCAGAACTTATTCCTCTTATAACTGAAAGTTTGTACCTTTAACCAACATCTTCTCATTTTCTCATTTCTCCCCCACCCTCCCACCGTAGCAACCACCATTCTTTTCTCTGATTCTATGAGTTTGACCTTTTTAAATTCCACATATAAGTGAGATCATATAATAGTTGTTTTTCTGCATCTGCCTTATTTCACTTAACATAATGCTGTTAAGGTCTATCTGTGTTGTCCCAGACAGCTGCATTTCCTTTCTTATGGCTACATAATATTCCATTGTGTATAATTTCACAATGCATATGTATATTAAATCATCATGTTGTACCCCTTAAAAAGACAAAAAAAATCACATTGTACAACCTAAATAAATACAGTTTTTATTTTTCAAATCACATTCTTAATAAAGCTGGGGGAAAAAAGAATTTAAGCAAATTCACAAGACAAAACAAACAAAAGCACCAAAAATGCAAAGAAATGGAAGAATTGTCTCATGAGAAACTGGGCAGTGAGCATGTGAATTACTGCCTCAGCCCACAGCGCTTTCTTCTTCCATTTTATGAGGCCCAGAGCTTAATGGCTGCCCCTATCTGTTCATCTAGAATGATGCCTGCCAGTTGACAAGCCTTGCCACCGACACATAGCTGATGGTGAGCTTTCCTATTGCCTCATTCTCAAGTATGGATGGGAAACCAAAGTCTTCAGAGACAGAACTGTGTAATATTAAACAAAACAAAACAAAAATTAATCCCTAGGAGTTGGTTCATGGACAAAAAACTTTAAAAAATTATAATTAGTGTCCTCAGATATGTATTTTTGAGAGAGAGAGAGAGAGAAGAGAGCGAGAAAAAGAGAGAGAGAGACTTCCCAGAAAACAAAAGAATTGAAAGCAATGTCTCAAACTGGTATTTACACACCCATGTTCATGGCAGCATTGTTCAAAACAGCCAAGAAGTGGAAGCAGTCTCAATGTTCATTGACTGAAGAATGGATAAAAAAGTATGATATATACATACAATGGCCTTACAAAGAAAGGAAAGAAAGAGAAAATTCTGACACATGCTACAACATGAATGAACCTTGAGGATATTATATTAACTGAAGTAAGCCAATCACAGGAAGACATATATTGTATGGTTCCATTCATATGAGATACCTGGAGTAGTCAAATTCATAGAGGCAGAAAGTAGCATTGTGATGGGGTGGGTGTGATTTGAGGGGTGGGGAGGAGGTTGGAGCATGGGAACATGGAACAGGAATTGTTTGATAGAGTTTGGTTTTGTAAGATAAAGTTTTGGAAATTGCATAATAATGTGAATATACTTAACCCTGTTAACTGTACACTTAAAAATGGCTGACATGGTAAATTTTACGTTGTGTGTATTTTACCATAATTTAAAAAACAATAATTTTAAAAGACCCTTGAGGGCAGAACCACTCCCCCCCCCCCACCAAAGTACAGATTATAAAATCTGGGAGATAGAAAATAAAGTTTCAAACTATTTGAGAAAACTTCAACACAGACATAGAATCAATTTTATCTTCATGAAGAAAAGAAAAAGGAACTTGTAAAAGAAATGTCCTAGTTAGTTATACCTTTCAGGAAACAGTGATGTCAATTCAAGTATTAATATAAGGGTCCAATTTATTGACTAAGACAACCAATGATAACTGCAGACTTACGGGGGTCAGAGTTACATTTCAGAGGACGTGAACTTTTAAGTCCACAGTTCTAATTTTTTTTAAACAATTCTTTTTAAAAACTTCATTTATTTATTTATTTGTCAGAGAGAGAGCACAAACAGGGGAATGGCAGGCAGAGGGAGAAGCAGGCTCCCTGCTGAGCCAGAAACCTGATACAGGACTTGATCCCAGGACCCAGGATTGTGACCTGAGCCCAAGGCAGATGCTTAAATCACTGAGCCACCCAGGTGCTCCAAGATAAGATTATTCACTCTCATTTTGCTCTCTTTATCATTATCATTCTGAGATGGGTTTTTAAAAAAATACAAGCAATGAAAACCCAAAATAGTTGATAAGGGAGCAAATGATGTGAGCAAATAGAGGTGTTATAAAACTGTTAACTTGAGTCCTCAAATTTAAGCCCTATAGACATGTAGGAAATGTAACTCTCTAATTCTCTGTACTTTTCTCTAATTAACCTAATTCTAAGTCCTTAGGGCACCAGGTGCTGGAAATTTAACTGATCAGCTGGAATGCTCTCCCCATCTGGGCAGGCTGACAAGCCAATCCCATTTCAAATCTCATCTCTTGAGTGAAGTCTCCTGGGCCAGGTTGGACATCTCCCCGGTGCTTAGCTCCAGTGCCGTTAGCCTTTTTGGCTGTTCTGGAACACAGCAACATCATGTCAACTCACTTGCTGTTCTCTTTGCAGAGAACACTCTTCTCCCAGATCTTTATAGGGCTCCCTTCCTCACATCAGCACGGATGCTGCCTGAAGGTCACCTCCTTGGAGAGGGTGTTCCTGGCCTCCCTTTACAAAGGCACCACCCAGCACTCTGTTCATTCTTCAAAACACTTACCACTGTCGAGGTGATAGCATGTATTTCTTTGTTTGTTGGTGTGCTCTCCATGTCCCATGTGACGACATAAACTCCACGAGAGCAAGAACTCTGTCTTTTTCACACTGTATCTCTGGTGTGTAGAACAGTGCTTGGCACACAGTTCGTGTTTGGTAGATATCTATTGAATGAATGAATGGTCAGTCTCACATTGATCTCTCCTCTTCCAAACTTTCTTCTGCATGAACTATTTCCATCTCATTTTGGTCTGAACTTTATTCTTTTGTATAGGGTTTCATGAATCTTCTCCTTTAGGAAATTATCAGCTACTAGAGTACAGAGGCTGGGTTTTACAATTCCTTACCATCTTCCATAATGGCTGGCACAGGTGGGGGAACATAGTGCTATGTAAATACTTTTGAATTATAGTGGGAAGATTTGGTTTAACTTATTCTTTAAAATGAAGCTTAAAATGCCACATATTGACTGGTTTATCCTTCATATGCTATAATTTGAATATTGGGTACACTTAAAATTCAGGCTTTTTCTAATCCAGAAAAGGGTATAGGTAAATGTGAGGGGCGTAATGTACAAATGGGGCCAGCTCTATCCATTTTTCAGGTAGTAATTGGTGAGATGGTTTGCTTGCCCCCCGTCCCCCACCCTGATTTTAAATGTAGTCCAGTGTCAGGATGACCATGCAGTCCTCCCATGGCTGTGTGCTGCTAGAACACAGTGACTGTCTACCCAGAGGAGCATCTGGATGCTAGAGACATCCATGTTTATTGAATTTGATTAGTTCAACACATCCATAAGTTAACATCAGCACAAGTTCAAATTGGGATCCCAAAGTAACCACTAAGAGACCCCTTTTTTCCAAATGAATTAAAAAGTTACATAGTGTCCTATCTTAGAGTGATAATTTATTCTTCTGGCTTTATTGTGTCCTCTTAGAAGTTAAAATATGGTATTTCCACCTTCTCTTGATGTGTTTGTTTTTTCTTTTCTATCTAGTAAACTTTAAGGTTTTTTTTGTTTTCTCTGTATTCTTTTTTGTTGTTGTTGAAGATTTACTTATTTAGTTTGAGAGAGAGAAAGCAGGGAGAAGGGGCAGAGAGAGGGAGGGAGAAAGAGGGGCTCCATCTCACAATCCGGAGATCAGGACCTGAGCCGAAACCAAGAGTTAGAGGCTTAACCTACGGCACCACCCAGGTGCCCCATGCTCTCTCTGTATTCTTAATGTAGTTGAGTTTCACATCACAATTTCACTTAATAGCTTCATTTCATAGAGGGCTTTCTTAGGCCAGAACATCTCTGTGTACAGCTTCTGTGAGTGATGTCAGCTCAATTCTGGGAAAACTGTTTTTAATTACTGCTAGCTCTGAAATGGCCAGAAAAGCACCAGTACCTGGTACTGAGTTATTGCACAAACCTCTTTACTATTAGTCTGAATTAATAACTTCTTAGGTTTTCTAAGTGAGACTAGGAGGATATAACTATTCAACTAAAGAAAACTGGATGGTTATGAAATAATCGACTGATTTGGGGAGTGTCCTCTGTGGCTTCTTGGGACTATACTTTCAGCCATTAGGGACAGCAACACAGAGCACACAGTAGGTGCTCAACAAATCATCATAGACTAATGAGTGGTGCCCACTGAGGGAGATTTGTTCCTCTGGAGGTACTCTTCACAACCCTGGTGTGGGAGGACTCCCACTCTAGATTCTATTCCCAGTTCTGCTATTTTTCTACCACTGTAACCCTCAGCATCTTTATCCAAAAAAACAAGAATCCCTGCTCATCTCATGGAATTATTGAGAGGACAAAACGAAAACACAAAAGTGAATGTCTTTTGCAAACTACTGGGTGCTACATAGGGCTTACAGATACGGCGAGACAGCAACTCCGCCTTGGGGTGGCTCGAAAACATGCCCCTGAGCCACATGCAAACTTCAGGGAGTCGAATCCCCTAGAATACAGTACCCCATCAGCCTAAGAAGCCTTGAGGAGCTGATGCCTCAGGGAAAGCCCTCCCGAGGGCCCCACATATCCAGAGTTCCCGTGGGCTGGCACCTGTAGGGCTTGAGCAGCAGAAGGGTTCTGTTATAAAACTCAGGGCTTCTCTGAGAACTTCAGAGCTTCTCTAGAGCTCAGGGGTGGGCCCAGGGATGTCTCTAACATGGATGAGCCATTTTGTTCTTAACTTAGAAGGTGTGGTGACCAACACAGCTTATTTCCAGTGCCAGCTTAATGTCCCTGTTTCCTCTTCACATTCTCAAGGTCTCTATCACTTACTTGTCTCAGCATCTACGTACCCCCCCACTGCCAACTAAAACAGATACATTTCTTAACCTCTTCTACCAGTTAGGACAAGCTAAGTTTGTCTATGAGACCAAACAACCCCTGAATCTCAGTGGAATAACACACAACCATACCATTTATTTCTCACTCACTGAGTCTGGCCAGTGGAAGAGAGTAGAAGGCTCTGCTTATCTTAATCTCTCTCAGATCCAGCTGACATAGGTCCATCTCACGCAATACTTCCCTTGTAACAAAGGCAGGGCAAAGAGAACATGGCCAACCACATGCTGTGTTGTAAAGCTTCTACCCAGGAGTGGCACGTGTCACTTCCACTCATATTGCATTGGCCAAAGCAAGTCATATCCTAACTTTAAAGGCATCAAGGAAGTATAAGGCCTACCACATGTCTGAGAGGAGAATAGAAATATCTGTTAGCCCATACACATCATGACCATGCCTTTTGTGGTAGGCAGAAAAATGACCCTTCCAATTTGTTCATGTTCTAACTCCTGGATTATGTTATGGTATGAAGCAAAGGGGAATGGAGTTGCAGATGAAATTGAGGTTGCTAATCAGCTGACATTAAAATAGGGAGATTAGCCTTGATTATCCAGGTGGGCCTAATGTAATCACAGGGGAGAATATGGAAGAGGGAGGCAGGAAAGGAGAGTCAGAGTAAGAGATGTAACCTCAGAAGCAGGATTGGAGAGATGTAACATGCCTGGCTTTGAAAACAGAGGAAGGGGACCGTGAGCCAAGGAGTATAGGCAGCCTCCGGAAGCTGGAAAAGGCACAGAAACAGATTCTGCTCTAGAATGTCCAGAAGGAATAAAACCCTACCAGCCCATGGATTTTAGTCCAGTGAGACTTGTGTCAGAACTGGAAGGTAACACATTTGTGTTGTTTTAAGGTAAGTTTGTAGCAATTTGTTACAGTGTTAATAAGAAACAAATACATCTCTCCTTTAGGAAATCACATTTGTTTTTCTAATTGTAAAAGAAAGACAAGCTCAAAGGTAGAGTACATAAAAGTAGACAAAATATTTAAAAAAATATCTCCAATACAAGTTTCTGTTGTGGACCCTTTCAACATTATTTTCTGCATGTCGATACACACAACCCACATAGGCCATCCTCTCTATTCACCCCTATCATTCAGGTTCTATTCATGTGTCACCTTTGATTATTATGATTGGCCTTGTGCTTCCCTACCCATCCAATGATCCTAAACCATCACTCAGCATTCCATTCTGGCCAGGCTCTCTTCCCTGAGCGTGTTTGTCTTTGCGACATTCTTCTGACCAGTTTCGTCTCTTAGATTTCTCCACTTCTCCAGGTCTCTCCTTTAGACTGAGGCTCAGCTCCATTTCCATCTCCCTGAAACCTTCCCTAATTAGTCAACACACAACAATCCTATGAATTCTGAAATTTACAGCTTGCTTTCTGGGCCAGTTGTGGGAGTGGGGATTGAAAGAAAATGGGAACACATTACCACCTGGGTAAATCCCATGTAAAGATTTTTAGCTGGGTAGATGGTTGATAAGAGGTCTGAAAAGAATGTTACTGAGGTACAGACCCACTTGGACCCTCAATTAGCACCTTTTCTATGTGGCCAAAAGGTTTCACGCTGATGGTGGCTGTTGAGAACAAAGACTCCCTGAAAAGAATGTACCTCCTTGAAGATTTGTCTTACTATATAGCAGCACCGGGTACATAGTAAATGCTCAATCAATATATGTTGGATCAATACCATGCATGTTTTGTATCCTAATGTATCTTCCACAGCACTTGCTGAGTTGACTTAACATTATAAATCCAGGTTATTTCAATAAAAACCAAGCCTGACATCCCTACAGTACAAGTGCCTTACCCTTACACACCACTTTCCATCAAGTTCCAGCTGCCTTCTTTAAAAACACTTGTCTTTTACTTACCCCATTAGAATTGTTCAGCTCTGCCAGACGGCTAATTGCTTCTGCAGTAGCTGGGTCATGTCTCTGTGGAAGCGCCCACCACCTGGGATTGATATTAATCTGTTTATGTGGGTCTCAATGGCTGGGATCTGAGCTCCTAGAACTTGACGGTCTTATTCACCCTTTACCCCAAACAAACGATTATTCACATGAGGGTAGTTAATAATGAAAATGATGGTTTGTGCACATGGTTTGCGCACTGTATGGGCCCAGGATGATTTGTACTGTATTTGTAAGGTACATCTTAAAATACTGCATACTAAATATCTTTGTTTCTCTAATAAACTCATATCAACTCTGTATATGAGTAAGATTAATATCGCCAATTTACTAAGGAAACCGAGTCAGAAGGTCAATCCTTTAGTGCAAGGTCTTACAGGAAAGAAACCAACCACTCACTTGAACTTCAGCTGTGAAGTCGGGAGGCGCGCCGGAGGCCTTTTGAACTCTTCCGGCCACCGTCGCCGGGTCCTTTCCGCGACTTCTGCTTCTGCGCCTGCGCACTGCTGGAACGCCGTCCATTTCTGCATCAGTTAGGAAGGACGTTAGGTTTGAGGTTGGTGTTGAGGTGAGTCGTGTTGCTTTTGCGTCCTTCCTCAGGGTTCACCCAACTGCCGCGTTCCGTTGCCTGCTCTCGCTCTACCTGGCAGTTGAGTTGTGCCCGTATATGTGCGGTCGGGGAGTCTCGAACCTCTCACAGGGGTCGACCCCTGCACGCTCCCGCCGCGGCCTCAGGAGGGCTGCGGGCAGGCTGCGGGGCTGCGGGGGGCCGGGTGGGCTGCAGGGGCCTGGAGGAAGCAGCTGGGATTCGGAGGCGGCGGGCCGGGGCCTGGTCTCCTCTGTGTTTTTTCCCCACTGTGACCTTGGTTAGGTCATTTGACTTTTCTGGCCCCGGGGTTTTCACCTGTGAAAAGGGAGTGGTGGTTTCTTCCTCAGCGGGTCGTGAGGCTAAGGGGCAACGTAGGGGAAACAGCAGCGTCTGCGCGCGGTCGGTGTTCGCTCGCTGTGTGGTAACGTTGGTGAGTCGACTAGAGAAGCTGGAAAAGGGTCACCGTGCCTGATGGGGGGGTAAGGTGGGCGTCCTGCAGCCTCCCAGTGGCCCTTCCACCCGAGCCCCCCACCCCGCCTTGGCCGAAGGTCTGCGGGACTGCGCAGCGGTCATTAGGTGGGCCTTGGAGGCCAGGGCTGGGTTCCTGCCCGAGTTTAAATCGTTTACCCCGTGACCTTGGAAAAGTTACACGTCACCTGCGTGTGCCCTAGTTTTCTCGTCAATGAAATGGGGATAATGAGCTGATAGTTCGCAGAAGAGTAAATGGCTGTAAATATGATTGCACTTGTCGTCTAGAGCCACTCCTTATCTTAACTGCGATTGGGAGATTTTTGTTTGTAGTTTTTGCTCCCCGTTGTGACGCAGTGACCTTGCTTATTTAGGGTAGTCGTTCAGCGTGCGGGGGCGGGGGGCTGAAGCGGGCCAAGCCTTTAAACACCTTAAGCTTTTAAAAAAATAATATAAAAAATAAACACGTTAGGCTTCGTGGGGGGAGTCATGCCTGTGCCCCTCTAGGTACCAAAGTGCATTATGTGTGAGAGTTCTTGAGATATCTTACTATGTTCTCAGAGTTGTTTTTATTATAGTTTTACCTATCAAGGAGAATAACTACCATGACTTCCAGTGCTTTGACGAAACCTCAGATGCGAGGCCTTCTGGCCAAGCGTTTGCGATTTCATATTGTTGGAGCGTTCGCTGTATCCCTAGGGGTTGCAGCTTTTTATAAGGTACGTATGTTTGATTTTTACTTTGGTCCATTTTTGGTCCAAAAATGTGTGTTTTAATTTGAAAATGTATTTTCATAAGTAGTTTTTAGTCCTTTAAAGAAACTCCCTCTCTAATGTGCTCCCTTCCCCTTCCTTCACTCACCTTAGTGTGGCAGAAAAATACCTCATATTCCCTAGATAGCTTGTCCTCCATCTGTAAAGGAAGCTGTATTAGTTTACTAGGGCTGCCAAAGTACAACAAATTGCGTGGCTTAAACAACAAATTTATTTACCGTTCTAGAGGCTGGACATCTACGATCAATGTGGCTGCAAGGTTGATTTCTCTTGAAGACTCTCCTTGGCTTATAGATGGGTTTCTCCCTTTATCCTCACATTGTCTCTGTGCTAGCATGTTTTTGTTTGAATTTACCCTTGTAAGGATGCTAGTCATATTGGATTAGGACTCACTCTACAAACCTCATTTTAATTTATCTCTTTAGAGACCTGTCTCCAAATACTGTTACACTCTGAGGTACTAGGGGCTTAAAAGACTTTAACACGTGAGTTTTGGAAGACAATTCAGCTCGTAACACAAGGATAAAATTTTATTAAAGCAGATGGGATGGGGGAGGCAGTGTTTGGCAGCTTGAAGAATTTGTTGTCACAGAAATGCATTTTAACACTGTGCCTTCTGTGGATTTTAACACTGTGCCCTTTTTTTTTTCTTAATACATTTTTTATATTGTGGCAAACTACACATAAAATTTAGCCATTTTTCAGTGTACAGTTTGGTGGTATTAAATGCATTTATAATGTTTTATGACCATCCCCGTAATCCATCTCCATAACCCATCTTGTAAAACTGAAACTATAGCCATTAAACAATAAACCCATCCCTTCTCAATTCCCAGTCTGTGAAACAGTTCTTTCTGTATCTTATTTTGATGACTCTAGGTACCTTATGTAAGTGGAATCATGCATTATTTTGTCTTTTTTAACCGGCTTACTTCAGTTAGCATAATGACCCCAACGTTCATCCATGTTGTAGCATATGTCAGAATTTCCTTCCTTTTTAAGGCTGAATAATATTCCATTGTATGCCTGTACCACATTTTACTTATTCATTCGCCTTCGATGGGACACTTTAGTTGCTTCCATGTTTTAGCTGTTGTGAATAATGCTTCTATGAACATGGGTTACAGGTGTCTCTTCACGACCCTGCTTTTAATTTTTTTTGGTATATATCCAGAAGTGAAATTGATACATCATATGGTCTTTCTATGTGTAATTTTTCATGCAACCACTATACTGTTTTCTGTGGTACTGTCTGACATTTTACATCCTGCTCCTTTGCTGAATTTATTGGTTCTAACAGGTTTTTTCTGTGTGGAATTTTTAGAATTTTCTGCATATATCATCTATAAACAGATGATTTTGCTTCTTCCTTTCCCATTTAGATGCCCTTTATTTCACTTTCTTGCTTAATTGCTCTGGCTAGAACTTAAAGAGTACTGTGTTGAATGGAAGTGACAAAAGTGGACATCGTATGGGTTATATTGAGGTAGTTTCATTCTATTCCTAGTTTGTTTTTATCATGACAGGATGTTGAATTTGTTAAGTGCTTTTTCTGAATTAATTGAGATTATTGTGTTTTTTTTTTTTAAATTTTTTCTGTTACTGTATATTACATTGATTTTTGTTATGTTGGACCATTTTATGTTGAACCATCCATGCGTCATAGGAATAAACCTCACTTGGTAATCGTGTACAGTCCTTTTAATATGCTGCTGAATTCAGTTTGTTAGTATTTTGTTAAGGTTTTTTTTTTTTTTAAATCAATATTCATAGGGGATATTGGTCTGTAGTTTTCTTGTGTTTTGTCTGGCTTTGGTATCAGGGTAATGCTCGCCTCGTAAAATGAGTTAGTAAGTGTTCCTCTACTTCAGTAGCTAGGAAAGATTTCAGAAGGATTGGTATTCTTTCATTTTTTTTTATAGAATTGACCAATGAAGCCATCAGATCCTCTGCTTTTCTTTGTTGGGAGATTTTTGATTACTGATTCAGTATCCTTACTACTTACAGTTATATTCAGATTTTCTCTTTGTGATTCAGTCTTGGTAAGTTTTGTGTTCGTAGGTATTTATCCATTTCATTTAGGTTTTCCAATCTGTTGGTGTACAGTTGTTCATACTACTCTCTTATAATCCTTTTAATTTCTGTAGAATCTGTAGTAATGTCTCTACTTTCATTCCTGATTTTAGTAATTTGAATCTTTCCCCCTTTCTTCTTAGTCCATCTTGCTAAAGGATTGTCAATTTTGTTGATGTTGTTAAAGAACCAGTTTTTGGCCTTGTTGATTTTTTTTTTCTTTTTTTTTTTCCTAGTCTGTTTTGTTGATCTCTGCTCTGATCTTTATTATTTTCTGCCTTCTAGCTTTTTATTTTGTTCTTTTTCTGGTTTCTTAAGTTGTAATGTTAGGTTGATTGGAGATCTCTCTTGTTTTTTAATATATGTGTTTATAGCTAAAAATTACTCCCCTTAGCACTCCTTTCATTGTGTCCTGTAAGTTTTGGTGTGTTTTGTTTTTTCATTTATCTCTAAGCATTTTCTGATTTCAGTTGTGGTTTCTTCTTTGATCCATTGGTGGTTTAAAAGTTTGTTGCTTAATCACCACAGTTTTGTGTATTTTCCAGTTTTCCTTCTGTTGCTGATTTCTAATCTCATGCCATTGTGATCAGAGAACATACTTTGTATGATATCTAACTTTTAAAATCTATTGAGACTTAATTTATGGCCTAATATATGGTCTGTCCTGGATAGTATCCAATGTGCAATTGAGAAGAATGTGTTTTCTGGTGGCCCATGGGTAGCTCAGTTGGTTAAGTGTCTGCCTTCAGCTCAGGTCATGATCCCAGGGTTCTGGGATCAAGGCCCACGTCAGGCTCCCTGCTCAGCAGGGAAGTCTGCTTCTCCTTCTCCCTCCTTCCACTTGTGCAGTTCCTCTCACTCTCTCAAATAAATGAATAATAAATAAATCACTCTGTTTAGAAAAAAAAGATTGTGTATTCTGTTGTTGGATGGAGTGTATTGTACATGTGTTAGATCTGGTTGGTTTAATGAGTTAAGTCCTCTATTTCCTTACTTAGGTCTGATCTGGTTTTATCACTGAGATTGGGGTATTGAAATCTTCAGCTGTTATAGAACTATTTTTCTCTTCAGTTCTGTCAGTTTTTGCTTTATATATTTTGCTGATGTTATTAGGTGAGTAAATTTTCTAATTGTATAAATTCTTACTGTATTGAAGCTTTTATGATTATATGAAGTCCTTCTTTGTCTCTTGTAATCTTTTTTGATTTAAAGTCTATTTTGTCTGATATTAGTAAAGCCACTCTTGCTCTCTTTTGGTTATTGTTTGCATAGAATATCTTTTTGCACCCTTTCCCTTTCAGTCTGTTTTTGTCTTTGGATCTGAAATAAGTGTGTTACAGACAGCATATGTAGTTGGGCCGCTTTTTAATCCATTCCCCTCCCATTCCGCAATCTCTGTGAGGATTGTATGTGTAGATGCCTTTGAATGTGCTAGTGTTTAATGTCTGGCTTCCAAAAGGAGAAAGAGAAAAATGAAGAGGGGGGAAAGAAAGGTGCTCTATCCTTCTAAGTCCCCAGGAAGTTGCTCACCTGATGAAAAAGAGGCTTGCAGCAGTAGGGGGGAGTACAACAACAATGGCCACTGGCCTGTTTGCGCCTCTATGAACAAAAGCTGCAATCAGCTATCAGAGTACAGATCCTTGGTATATGGAGGAGAGGGTCCTTTTTGCCCATCTTCGTTCCAGAAGGCTGTGTGTAAGCTGCTGCAGGAACCCTTGCACAGTTGCCTGCCTGCCTTGGGGATCGGGAATGGGTAGCTGTTAAATTGCTAAAAGCTGAAAGTGAATTAAATTAACCTGACCACAATTTACAGTTTAAGCCTTCCTCTGGAAATTGTATGCTTTCAGGAGAGCCAAAGTTTCAGGATAGTTACATTAAACAGATTGTGCTAGTGCAGTTGTTGTGTAGGTGGGGGGAAGCTCCTGGTGTTCCTACTCCACTTTTTTCCCAGTATGCTCTATGCGCTTTGTGTTTCTCAAAGTCTTCATGTTATATTTACAACTTTTTTCTATAAAAATGTTTATGATAAATACACGTATTTATGACCATGTGTCATAATGGCCCACGAATTAGAGCTTTGCAGTGCTTGTACTTAATTTTTTTTGTTTAGTTCTTCTATTTTTAGTAGACTGTGAGCCTCATTAGGGCAGGGCGCCATTTTTGTTCACAGTGGCACCCCATTGTCAGTTGCTTGACACACAGATGCTTAAAAGTATCTGTTGAATAAGATGTAGTGTCTGAAATTTAGTACAGTGGTAGGTGCTATAGAGTTTCAGGTACTTTGGAGTCTACTAAGTGTATATACCTCTAAATATGTGTCTTTAAAGAAGTTAGAGTCAAGTTGGGGGAGTTGAAAACATTAGATATTATTGCAAGATAGAATATAAATGAAAGGACTTTTTGTTTCTCAGAGCTGTCCCAGAGCAGCTTATATACAGTTTGTAAGAATGAAGGTGGGCAAGAGGGACCCTGTCCTCCATGTACTAGGTGAGCCGTACTCTGATAGTTGATTGCTGCTTTTGTGTGTTCCAGTGGGTGTGGGTTATTGGGGGTCATAGTTCTTTGATAGAGAAGTTTGAATTTGTGCTTTGAAAGTTAGGGTGAATTTGAAGTGCCAAGGGGAGGGAGAACAACTTGAGCAAAAGCACTAAGGGGTCTGTACTTTGGGACCCTATGAGGAGACAGGCATTAAAAAGTAAACCCTTTACTTGCTCCTTGAGATTGTTGCTACCTGGCATGTAGTGGGCATGAAATAAATGTTTGTGGGAAAAGGATGGATGGATGGGTGAATGAGTAAATGAAGTGGGAGTAAGGAGAGGAATTTGGGGAACTCATTTCTTCACTCTCATTGTCACTATCAAACCTCAGGCCTTTGTAACTTGTGTGGATTCTTGCCACTTTTAACTTTAGCCTATAGGTCTGTTTGTGGTATCGAGTTCCTGCATGCCCAGTGTGCAGTGGCTCTCAAAATTTTGATGTATAGTAAGAAATACATTCATTAACTGGCTGCAGTCTTCTAAATTGGTTTCATCACTTATTAATGGGTTGTGGGTGATTTGCTGAAACTTAATCTTGATTTTAAGATACTTTCTGATTAGCTATTTCTGCCTTTCCATCATCTTCCCAGCAGTCCTAATATACCCAGCCCTCCAGCCCTTCATAACTAGTTGCTGTTAGAAAATTCTGCTTTCTCCCATGGGTTTGTACACAACAGGAATGTCTTTCATCTCATTGTGTGGCAAATTCCACTTTATCCTCAAGGCCCACTCAGATGTTTCCTTTTTGGAGTTGCAGCCTATTCTTCCAGATGGGTTGGTTGTGTTCTGCTAGGTTCTCAGTCATTTTGTACCAGACTGTACAGTATTGGGCACATTGTATTTTAAGTAATATTTGCTTCAGGGTGTGTCTCTTCTACTAAATTAAGAGCCCATGTCAGACCAGTAGTTCATTCTGAATGAAAAGTTTTGAAATTTGCTTGGTAGATTAGTCAGTGTTTGTGTATAGTTAATTAGTGTTTGAATGGAAGGAAGGTTTGCAAAGCACTGAGGAATCCAGATTCTTATTAAAGAATAAGGTAGGTGTAAACTTGGTTCTCTTGGTAGATGCTTGCTTCCTTCGTTTCCCTTATCCAGTTAGTGTTGAGTGCTTTTAAAGATTTGGCCTTTATTTTGTTCTTAGTTTTGACTGATTTTCACAATTTTGATCAGCTTCTGTGCATCTTACATAAAGTCACCTATGTTAAATCATTTTTGATTAAGTTAATCTGCTAAGCGTAAATTCATTAATATAGGTTAGATTTTGAAGCAAATGAGCAGTGCTTATCCTGAATAGATTTTTTCCGTAGGTAATTACTGTTATATAAATTAGACTTGTCCTAAATTTTCAGGTATTTGCTTATCTGTATAAGACCTCATATATAGATTTTATGGGTTTCAAGTAACTCGTGGTGTAGTGGATCTAAATTGATAGTTTATATTCTTTTTGTTGCTGAAGTCCAGATTTTTCAGACTTAAAAGAGAAAAAGTCTATTTAAAGTGTAACAGAAAACAAAATAATTTAGGTTGGGGTTATAACATCCATTTGCTTTTATTTTTGGGTTCACTGAGCCTTTTAGTGTACCATTTTTTTTTAAAAAGATTTTTTATGTTTATTTATTTGACAGAGATAGAAATAGAGACAGCCAGCGAGAGAGGGAACACAAGCAGGGGGAGTGGGAGAGGAAGAAGCAGGCTTATAGTGGAGGAGCCTGATGTGGGGCTCGATCCCACAACGCCGGGATCACGCCCTGAGCTGAAGGCAGACGCCCAACTGCTGTGCCACCCAGGTGCCCCTAGTGTACCATATTTTTAAAGAAAAAATATTTTTCTTGTTTTAACAAATGCTCAGTTGCCTTCTGGGTAATGGGCTGGCCTCAGTTCAGAGGGTTGCATTGGGGCTCCTTCCTCTTAGTCTTACTGGAAGAAGTTGGAATTTTCATAGGAAGTGAGGCAGTAAAACTGGTAAGTAAAGGACTCCTACTGTATTAGTACCAAGTGTCATGATTCCATGTATTTCTGCAGTACGTTAATGGAAGTAGATTGGCACTTGAAGAATTTTTTACGTGCAGGATGGGATTTATTTTGGATTGTAACCTACACATTGAAATCTACTAGGTAGTGTTTTGTGGAAATACAACCTTTGCCAAATGACAGACCTGGGTTTGAATCCTAGTGCTTCTTCCTACACCTTAATTGGGTCACTTAAATTCTGAGTCCCATTTCCTCCTGTGTAAAACAGGTCAGTGTGTATTCTAAGGGCTTAAATGGTGTTGAAGTGTAAATTACCCAGAACTGTTCTTGCCAGATAGAAAGCTTCCTGTGTCTTTCAGTGGCAGATGGGTACAGAATTGATCTCACTCCTTTGGAGTTAATATAATTTAAATTGAAGGGCGCCTGGGTGGCTTAGTCATTAAGCGGCTGCCTTTGGCTCAGGGCGTGATCCCGGTGTTCTGGGATCGAGCCACACATCGGGCTCCTCCACTGGGAGCCTGCTTCTTCCTCTCCCACCACTCCCCCTGCTTGTGTTCCCTCTCTCACTGGCTATCTCTCTCTCTGTCATCAAATAAAATAAAATCTTTAATATATATATATGTATATATATGTAAATAATGTAAATTGAGCCAGAATATATTAGCATGTCTCAGCTGTGGGGATATTAGGTTTTGCTGGAGGGAAGACTGCTGTCTTCTCCCTAAAACCATTTAGCTCTCTGGGTATCTTCTTTTGGCTCTTACTGGTCTACATACCCACACCCATCAAAAGGAATAATCTGTCCCTAAGCAAGGAAGGCCCCTCTTGCTGAGTAGTTTCCATGAGGCTGCTTTATCTTCCCTTACATCTGTGTCAGTGCCTCCAGCCTTTGTTTTAGTAAATACAGAGTTGAAGTTAAAGGTGAACACAAACATTATGATTTATGTTGTCTTTGGATATTGTTTCTAATGGTTTAAAAAATAAGCCCTAATGGGATATGTTATTTTTTAGTTTGCTGTGGCCGAACAAAGAAAGAAGGCGTATGCAGATTTCTACAGAAATTATGATTCCATGAAAGATTTTGAGGAGATGAAGAAGGCTGGTATCTTTCAGAGTGCAAAATGATTTTGGATTGTAAAGGTAATGTAGCTGTTTGAAGTTACTGTTTAAAACATTTTTTTTAATTGTGGTAAAATACATAGATTGGTTGTACAACAATGTGAATATACTTAACAATCCCCAGAACTCTTTTCATCTTGCAACACAACCCATTGAATTATTCTGTATTCTCTCCATCCCCTGGCAACCCCCATTCTACTTTCTGTCTCTGAATTTGACTACTCTAAGTACTTCATTTAAGTGGAATCATATAGTATTTGATTGGCTATAGTATTTGGCTTATTGTACTTAATATGTCCTCAGAATTCATCCATTACAGTATGTGTCAGAATTTCCTCCTTCTTTAAGGCTAAATAACTTTCTGTGGTATGTATACACCACATTTTGCTTATTCATTCACCTCTGGTGGACATTTGGATTGCTTCCACCTTTTGACTATTGTAAATAATGTTGCTAAGTTAGCGGTGCCTGGGTGGCTCAGTTGGTTAGGCATCTGACTCTTTGATTTTGGCTTAGGTCATGATCTCAGGGTTATGAGATGGATCAGGGTGTGGAGCCTGTTAAGATTCTCTCTGCACCCCCCCCCCCCCCCCCCCAAATAATAAAGTTACTATGACATGTGCAAATCTCTTTAAAACTCCTAATACTTTTGAGTATGTACCCAGAAGTGGAGCAGCTGGATCATATAGTAGTTCTATTTTTAATGTTGAAAGGAAACACTGTACTGTTTAACATAGTGGCTGCACCATTTTGTACTCTTATCACTAATGCAGAAGGGTTCCGGTTTCACTACATGCTTGCTGGTACTCGTTTTCTGTTTCTTTTTTTTTTTTTTTTCTTTCATAGTAACCATCCTAATGGGTGTGAGATAGTACTGGATTTTGATTTTGATTTGCATTTCCTAATGGTTAATGATGATGACCATCTTTTCTCATGCTTGTTGGCCATTTATGTGTCCTCTTTGGAGAAATGTCTAATTAAATTCTTCACCCGTTTTAATTATTTTGGGGTTTTTTTCTTGTTGAGTTGTAGTTCTTCAAATCTCTTATCAGATAATGACTTGCAAATATTTTCTCCTGTTCTGTAGATTACCTTTTCAGTCTGTTGAGTGTGTTCTTTGCACAGACATTTAAAATTTTGATGGGGTCTATGTAATTTTTGTTATTGCCTGTGCTTTTGGTGTCCTATCCAAGAAATTATTGCCAAATCCAATGTCATGAAACTTCTCTTATGTTTTCTTGTAAGTTTTATAGTTTTAGATCTTTGATCCATTTGAGTTAACTTTTGGATATGAGGTAAGAAAAGAGTACAACTTCTTTTTTGTATATCCAGTTTCCCAACAGCGTTTGTTGAAAAGCCTGTCCTTTCCTCAGTATGGATGGTCTTGGCACTTTTGTTGGTAATTTTTGAGGTGTTTATGTGAGGGTTTATTTTGGTCTCTGTTCTGTTGCATTGGTTTATATTTCTGTTTTTATATCGGTACCACACTATTTTGATTACTGTGGCTTTATAGTAAGTTTTGGAACTAGAAAGTGTTAGTCCTTCAACTTCTTTGTCTTTTTCAAGATTGTTTAGGCTATTCAGGGTCCCTTGATAGTTTATATCAATTTTAGGATGGATTTTTCTACTTCTGCAAAAATGCTGTTGGGATGTTGATAGGGATTACACTCTGGGGTAATATGGACACCCTAGCAATTATAAGTATTCCACTCCGTGAACACAAGATGCCTTTCCATTTCCTTATGTCTTTAATTTTTTTCAGCAGTGTTTTATAATTTCAGTATGTAGGGCTTTTGCATTCTTAGTTAATTCTTCCTGTGTATTTTATTCTTCCTGATGCCATCATAATTGGAATTGTTATCTTAATTTTTTTTTAGATTATTCATTGTTAGTGGATAGAAACACAACTGGCTTTTGTGTGTTGATTTTTGTATCCTGCAACTTTGCTCAGTTAGTTTATTCTTTTTTTTAAGATTTTTTTTTAAAATTTATTTATTCGACAGAGATAGAGACAGCCAGCAAGAGAGGGAACACAAGCAGGGGGAATGGGAGAGGAAGAAGCAGGCTCACAGCAGAGGAGCCTGATGTGGGGCTCGGTCCCACAACGCCGGGATCACGCCCTGAGCTGAAGGCAGACGCCCAACCGCTGTGCCACCCAGGCGCCCCTCAGTTAGTTTATTCTAACAGGTTTTTTTGTTTTGTTTTATTAGAGCACGTGCGTGCTTGTGCACAAGCTGGGGTGAGGGTCAGAGGGAGAGGGAAAGAATCTTAAGCAGGCTCCCTGCTCAGCCTGGAGCCTGACCCAGGGCTCGATCTCAAAACCCTGAGATCATGACCTGAGCCAAAATCAAGAGTCAGATGGTTAACCAACTGAGCCACCCAGGCACCCCTATTCTAACAGTTTTTTTTGTGAAGTCTTTAGGGTTTTCTGCATATAAGACCTGCATACAGAGATAGTTTTACATCTTCCTTCCCAATTTGGATGTATTTTATTTCTTTTTCTCGCCTAATTGTTCTGGCTAGGACTTCCAGTTCTTTGTTGAATAGAAGTGGGAAGAGTGGGCATCCTTACCTTTTTCTTGATCTTAGAGAAAAAGCTTTTAGGCTTTGACCAGTGAGTATGGTATTAGCTGTGGACTTTTCATATATGGCTTTTATTATGTTGTTGTAGTTTGCATCTGTTCCTAATTTATTATTATTTTTCTCCCTGTACTGTATTTTTCATCTCCATGACTTGTTTTATAACTGGACGTTTGTATCTCTTAAAACCTTCACCTGTTTAACCTATCCCCCACTCCTCTCCCCTCCCACACCCAGTTCTGTGTGCTTATGAGTCTGTTTCCTGACTTGCTTCACTTGGCATAATATCCTATAGATTCATCCACGTTGTGGCAAATGGCAAGATCTCATTCCTTTTTATGTCTGAGTAGTATTTCAGTGTGTGTGTGTGTGTGTGTGTGTGTGTGCACGCGCGCGCGCTCCCAGTAGTGGAAGTATTGGATCATATGGTAATTTTAACTTTCTGAGAAACCTCTGTACTATTTTCCACAGTGGTTGCACTAATTTACATTCCCACCAACAGGGCACCAGGGTTCTCTTTTCTTGACATCCTTACCAACACTTAATCTCGTCTTTTTTTCTTTTTTTTTTAATACTAGCATTCTGACTGGTATGAGGTGGTATCTCATTCTGGTTTTGATTTGCATTTCCCTAATGATAAGTGATACTGAACATCTTTTCATGTGTCTGTTGGCCATGTATGTCTTTGGAGAAATGTGTGTTCAGGTCCTTTGCCTATTTTTAGTTGGATTATTTGTTGTTTTGGTGTTTTTTATATACTTTTATTAACCCCTTCTCACATACTTGGTTTGAAAATATTTTCTCCCATTCAGTAGGTTGCCTTTTCATTTTGTTATGCTTTTCCTTTGCAGTGCAAAAACTTTGTATTTTGGTGTAGTCCTAATAGTTTATTTTTGCTTTTGTTTCCCTTGCCTGAGGAGACATGTCCATAAATATGTTGCTAAGGCTGACATCCAGGAGATTACTATCTATGCTTTCTTCTAGGAGTTTTATGGTTTCAGGTCTCACATTTAGGTCTTTAATCTATTTTGAGTTCATTTTTGTGTATGGCATAAAAAAGTGGTCCAGTTTTCCCAGCACCATTTATTGAAGAGATTGTCTTTTCCGGGTATAGTCTTGCCTGCTTTGTCATGTAGATTAAATGACCATGTCAGTGTGGGTTTATTTCTGGGCTATATTCTCTTTTATTAATCTGTGTTGTGTCTGTTTTTGTACAAGTACTATACTGTTTTGTTTTTGAAATCTGGGATTGATACCTCTAGCTTTGTTCTTCCTCAAGATTGCTTTGGCTATTCATGATCTTTTGTGGTTCCATACAAATTTTAGGATTTTTTGTTCTGGTTCTGTGAAAAATGCTATTGGCATTTTGATAGAGATTGCATTGAATCTCTAGATTGCTTTGGGTAGTATGGACATTTTAACAATATGAAGTCTTGAATCTGTGAGTATGGTATATCTTGCTATTTGTTCGTATCATCCTCAATTTCTTTCATCATTGTCTTACAGATTTCAGAGTGTAGGTCTTTCATCTTCTTGGTTAGATTTATTCCTGTGTATTTTGTTGAATGTTTTTATCATGAAAACAATTCAGAATGTTGCAAGCAATTTTTATTTTTTACCTTCTATCCTGAGGGAGGAGGAGCCAGGAATTGGTCAGTTTCCTCCTGACCACATTGTGTTGCACCAAGGAAGGGGGTGAGGCAAGAGTGAGAAAGAATTCCATGAAATTTCCTGCCCTTTTGTGTTTTCCTTGTTTTATTAGTGTTTGGTTGCTGCAGCTTCTTAACTGGTTTCTTGAGTTCTCACAACTCTTGCTTTTTATATTCAGAATCATTTCACGTTAATCTGTTGTTGCTTGCTAGAGATTGACAGGAAAATGTACTAAAAAAAGTACTTTTAGAAGTACTTTTAAAAAAAGTTTTTCATCCTTTTATAGTTTAGTTAGGTGTCCATAAGTGACTAGGTAGCCCTCCAGAGATTCTGATTTGGTTTGTTATATCCACCAAGTCCTTATGCCTCACGGATAAGGTTCTGTTGACTATGAAGGTGTGACTCGTGTGCTGATGAAAGGTCCACTAAATTTGAAAGCATGTGAAACTTTTCATAATCTGGAATCTCATCATTCATATATTTAACTTTATTCAAGCTCAACATAAAAGCATTTAGAACAATTTAAGTAAAAATTCTATCCACTATGCCTGTGTGAGTTTGATGTGACAAGGGAAATGTTAGTCTGCTATCTTTAGGCAGAACCTTCCTGAATGAGCATTCCAACTGTAGTTAGTGTACATAGGAGTGTGTGTGTGTGTGTGTGTGTGTGTGTGCACATGTATATTAATGATCTTTCCTGGGGTATGGAGACCTGCTGCAGTGGACTTTAGATTTTTAAAAGACTCAAGGATAATACTGAACATAAGTAACTTTTGCCTAATTTAAAATTAAATTCTATAATGTTCATTTCTGTAGTTTATCTTAAAGGAAATACCTGAAATGCTGATGTACATGTACAAAGTATATACTGTATTGGGAAAAATAGGAAGAACTTTCTAACAGTTGGAAAATTGATAAGGAATTGACTTTTGCATACCATGGACTATTATGTCCATTAGAAATGATATTCACAAATGTCTTATATAAAGGGTGATCTGTGTTTAATAAAGCACAGAAGAAAGACTGAAGATCAAGAAAATATTAATGGTTCTGTATGGATTTTCACAATTTCTACAGTGGGTATGCATTTCATAATCAGATGTTAACAGGCTAATTTGTAAATGTTTGTTAGATTCTTACTTTTTTTTTTTTTTAATGAGAAGTTGTGTTTAAAAACCAGTAAGAAAAACAGATTTGGAGCCAGGAATAGAAATATTGTTTAGAACAGATGGACTGCTGCTTTTAAGAACAATATGTGGGTATGAGAAGGGAATGGAGGACAGTCGACTTGAGAGGGAAGAAAAAGGCAAAATTTGATCAATGAAAAACAAGAAATTAGAGTAAGGTGTAGCCCAAAACTGGTTAGGATGGTCAGAGACCTTGGCAGAGAATGGACTTGGAGCCCACATAGCCTGAAATGGCCTTCTCCTGGGCAGGAGGTGAGTGAGCAAAGTGTAGGCTCCACTAGTAGGAGTAGACCTCATGTGACTTTAAGGGTGGTGAGGTATTAAGAGAGAATGCTTGTCATTAACTTAAGCCACTCTGTTTTTTCCACAGAATTTCTTTGGGTTGAGTTCCACTGAAGTTTGTCACTGACCTGTGTTCCTGAACTATGAAACACGAATATTGGGTTATGGAATAGTTTGTCTTGATAAATAAACAGCTAACAAATACTTTGGACAGTAAGTCTTTAATTATTCTGATAATTCAGAGTTGGAGATTTTAATTGTGTTTATGAACGCTAGGATGATAACTTGATTTTAAGATTTCTTAAAACTTACATTGTCTTAGGATATTTTTTATTGCTCTGGTGTTTTATTTCACTGCAGTACTGGTAGGTGTACTTTCTTGGTCCTGGGTCATGGATTTAAGGGGGTCTACACTAGCCTGTAAGACCACTTACTCTGTGCTCTCAGAAGGGACAGAGAACATCTTTTCAATAAAATATGTTCTTGCGCTTCATTGTCACTGTTTAGTAGCCCTGCTGGATCAACCACCAGATGTAATAATTAAAATACCAGTTGCTTTTGAAGAGCTAATAGTATGTGTATGTAAGTAAGTTAGAATATATATTGGTCTAGAAAAGTACCATAATAGTATATATTCTGGATATGGAATATATATCTAGTCCAGAAAAAGTTGTATTAGGGTAGTGTCTATTAATGATGAGTGTGGGAACTTATTTTGTGGGGAAGTCTTAGGAAGACCTTTACCCCGATATTAATTTTTAATGCTTTTTTTTGGTGATCAAAGTGATACTACAGAGAGCTTTGAAAATTAAGTTTATTTTAGCCTAAGCTAATTTTATCACCGATTGTCACTTTATTAGGAGAACAAAAAGTTTCTTAGCCTTTTCAACTCATGTAGAATTCTCGGGTCCTAATAATGTGAGCTGCACTAAACCCAGGAATTGGTGAAAACCTGCATTTGAAAAACACCTGGTGACAATACACATTTATGTGTGGTCAGTAATTCAAGGATTCCTTTTATTTTCAACAGTTTATATAACAATTCTTAGAAGTAGTATGCAAAATAACCATAAAAGATACAATAATTAATACATATTTACATTCTTAAAAATAGTTCTCTTGAGGTTGACAAAGCTGTCACTTTCTAAATGAGTGTGATACAACAAACTAATGGAAGAATCAATTTTTCATATTTAGCTTGAATTGTTCATTAACGGTCTTGGTTTATGCAGTGACTTCTCCTGTTTGAGGACACGTGAGACTTGATTAAAAATTAGTGGGCATTTGAAATTGAATTTTCTTAGCATCTCACAATTATACATAATAATAGATTGTAAACCCAAGTTTGGATGTAATCAGTAAAAATGTGTTTTAATCAGATTTTTTTACTGAATATTAAAGATGATACCTGGTGACCCAAGATCTTGATAAAAACCCATCCTTAAATGCAAAAAATATCAGACATTGGGAATATTTTTGTTTGAGCAATTCAAAATAAACTGGAGTGGTTCATTAACATTGGGGTTCTTGACTCCCCTCCAATACCCCAGGGCAGTATGAATATCCTTCTGCTAAAGCCCTTCCACAAGAGTGTGTCAGGAAATTCCTAGTAGTAGGTTTTCTTTATGGAACTAGAGAAACTCACCTGAGCCCTTTGGGTCTATTATTTTCATTGGTAGACACCTAAAAGAAGATAAATTGGCGAAACGTCTTTTTCTACAGTGTACCTGGACAGTCATGAGAATGTCTTGTAAATTTCAGTAAACTGCAGACTTTAAAGTAGGAATATACATAGCAGGTTTCACTTAAGAGCATCACATTTAAGTAATAAATTTAACAAGTTAATAAAATCCTAAGCATTTAAAGATTCCAAACATTTGCAGACGAGGGTATTAGGCAAAGACACTGTCTCAGCCTAGAAACAGATGCAGTTGAGAATGAAGTTTTAACCAGTCTCTCCATTCTAAGGCCTGACCACATTTTGTGTTTGTTAGAGCAGAGAGTTAACAGATCTTAATAATAGTAAACATTTTAGCAAATACCATTAGAGAACAAGCGGTAGAATATGTGTGATGAGATGACAACATAGATTCTTTTAATCACTGTCTCCACATAGGAAAGGAACAAGTTTTTTTTTTTTTTTTATCATTGCATTGTTAAGGTATCTTCTTAGTTTTATCTATCTGAATTAATTTTAGAAGAGGCTGGAAAACTACCTATAATTATAATAAAGTATTGGCTTTGTGTGCATATTAGATGTTATTGGGCTAGTTAGGTCTCTTTTTCAGGAATAAATTGCACAAGCAGGGATCAACACCTCAGAGGGGACTCAAGGGAACCCTTTCCTCAGGGCTTTATTTTTCACCATGGTAAATTTACTAATGAAGACTTGAGCAAAATGTGGATCAACCATATAATGGTATGTTTTCACAGTGGAGGGTAGAGGTTCCACAGCCACCACCGGGCATGGGGTCTGCATGGAAGAGCAGCTGGCGGCCAGGTGACAAGATGTCTTTGTGATGTAGTCCACAAGTCTGTTGTACTGTTGTTCTGACAGTCTCTCCCGGACTCCGTCCACCTGGGATCCAAAAAGAGAGTCTTTAGTTGCCAAACCCTCAAATTGGCACTTCAATGACAAATTATTCCTTCTGTTTTTGCCTTGATACATCTATACATTATGCCTTTAGGTACTCTATCTAATACAGCCACTTTGTCCAAAATGGTACTTTTTGTTTGTCCTCTGAGCTGTGGCAGGAAGAATGCACGTTTAGGAGTAAACAGAAGCTCTGCGGGAGGCTGCTAGGACAGCCTCCTTTGAATAAGCATTTGGTGTGTAAAATTGCTGTGTCTAAAGTTGACAATTTGCTAACATTTTACTCATTAACTATTAAACATCTCTCACTAACGAGCTCAGGAACAAAGAAGAAAAGTGTCTTTCCTCTGCTTAAATCGACATTAAACTCGCACCCTGAAATAAAATTTCTGTTTGCGTGTCTCCTTGAACCTCTTCAGTCTGACAGAAAAAATTGTGGAGAAGAGCACCTCTTTTCAAACCAGTGGCTCTGGACAGAGCCTTAAGAAAAATAAATACCTTTTGAACTGTAACATTTTCTGTTTTTTATAAACACTAGGATTTAAAGCCAGAGAAAATAAAAAAACTGGGCAGAGGAAGGGGAAATTTTTATGGAAAAAAAGGGAGGATGCAGAGTACATTTATGGTTCATAAAAGTCTGGCTCATCTTCAGTGGAACTCAAATAGGAGAACTGAGATATACTACCTAAGTTCTTAAGTGCGATTTTCTGAGAAAGCACCCATCAAAGGCAGCTGAAGCTGTAAATTCTTCCCACCCTGAAATTCTGTAGCTGTCTAGTGTGTAGATCATGTGGACTGGGAAGTTTCCAGTGTAAGCCACTGATCTGTGGGAATCAGGTAGCCACTGACCTTTCAGTGGTCTGTACCTACCAAATGTTGGCAAGACCACTCTGGAAGAATTAAAAACGTTTTAACAAGGGCTTTTGAGTTCTCAAAGTAGTAATGTAAAGAATTTCTATGTTTCTGTGTAGGGCATGGAAACAGTGCAGCCAAGGGTGTCCTAAAAGCTGCACAAAGCCAGTGGGATGGTAAGGAGTAAAGGGGCTGCCAGAGAAATGAGGGCATCCAGTAGAGTTTGGATCTCCTATTTTTAAGGTTGGGACAGAAAAGAAAAGCCCCCGAAGTTTCGCTGACAGATGAAAGCTGTGTACCAGCAGGCAAAAGCCAGAGCTCTGATGATATCATTTCATGGGGTCAGAATTCAGCTGGAAGGCTCTGAATACACAGTCTTAATTGCTCCTCCTGAACAGCAGCACAGGAAAACCCGTGCTGTGAAAGGAACCTGGCCAAGGAATAAATTGACCTTCTGACTCATTTTGAGCCTCTCTCATAAGGGATTTCAATAATGTGCCAGGCATATTAAGCAATTATTACCCTAAAAATGGCTGCATTTAACCAAGAAAAGCAAATGCTGATTTAAAAAATCTGAATCCTGCCACATTTCAATATACTGAATGATGTCATCTACAAATTAATTCCTTCCAAAATTCAAAGGAGCTGTGTTTCCTAGCATCTAAAGCAAAAAACCAGAAAAGCCATTTTATATAAAGATCTTAAAATACTGTTCTTAGTTTTCCCTGGAAGACAGCAGGTAGGCTTCTTACCCCAGCTGTACGTCTGTGCATCAGGCCGGTGTGTGACGGGTATGGACTGACAGGAGCATGGCAACTGAGGAAAATTTACTGTGCCAAGCAGCAGCCCTGCTGAGTGAGCCCCTGCCCCATTTTGCAAATACACCAGATTACACTCCTAGGGAAGGGTGTACTGTCACAGAAATGAGGTTTTCCTACAGTTTGGGTCTCTTTTGGGGTGAGTGGGGGAGGGGTTAGGGTTTGGACACTGAGGGGGCAGTTATCTACTGTTCCTTAGGAGGAGTTGAGGAGAAAGGTTAAGTGGGATAGATTCAGAGAAAGCGGAATTTGGGGGCTGAAGGCATACTGGATATCCCGCTTCTCTGTCCTGTGTCAGATGCTGCCCTGCGGTATTCCTGCTCTCAGTCATCTTTTCCTGCCTCTTCTGTAGCCATCCCTTAATCCTAGCTCCCCCCCCCATTATCCCTGAGTACTGATGGAAAACCAGTGTTGAACATGGGGTCCAGAGTGTCAGTGCTACTTCTGCCTCTAATTTCGTTGATGCCGTGGTCTCAATTAACCTTGGCAACTTCTAGGAGTGGTGACTCCAGCTATCGGCTCATTCACCCCTAGAGAAGCAGGTCTGTTCCTTTCCAGCTTTGATAATTCCCCACAGTACCCTCCTCAAACAAGCCAAAGAGAGAAGGATCACAGTTGAAGAGGGGAGAGACAGTTTAACAGCAAAAGCTGAATCTCCACTCAGCTTAAGATATGAAATATTTCCCAAGCAGCTAAGGGATAATGATGGTCCTAGATATTCCTTAGGGCCTTGGAAGTTTCTCGTTAAGGACCAAGGACTTGAAGATAATGATACTCTATCCCCTGCCAAATTATGTAGCCAGATCACTGCTGCTTTATTGTCAATTGGATCAGAAGATTTTGGCAGATCTAAAGTCAGCCTGGACATCTGACCTCTGTTTATTCCCAGAAAGTCATCAACTCAAGGCAGCAATGTACGCCTAGTGCCAAGCCCCAGCTTAAAGCCTGACTGATTCGGATCCAAGAAGCTAGAGAAATCTCAGAGTTGTTGTAGTTGGCTGCCTTCCATCTTCTCAGATAATTTTACCCAAACAGTGGTGCGAGGGAAACATAGGCTCCCATACCAGGGAGAAAGGAATGAATTGGGCAGGACCTGCTAGAGGCAGGTTTGCTGTCCTCTGCTGTGCCACTTGTGCCCCAGGTTAGGACCAGCAGGCTCCAGCTTGCCACTGACTTACACTCGTCTTGCTGTGTGGAAAAAGATGTCTCTTAGTTCAACTCTTAAAGCCTCTATGCATCAGGCAGTCAGCAGGGAGGCAGGCGCAAGAGAGCCATTTTCCACTGGGTGCACCTGCTCCCCCAAAGCTGGACTGTAGGAAGCTGGTGCCACTCTTGCCAGGGCTCACCTCTGACCCCGGACATCCACTGTGCCCTGCCTGAGCTTCCACTCCACAGCAACTTCTGTGTGGCCAGGAGCCAGCATCTGGCACAGAAGCTGTGTGGCCAGGGAGCTGCCCCAAGAGCCAAAGGGGCACCCCCAGGAGGTACCCCACTACTTAAGGGATGGGAATCTGTCCTGGGGAAAAGGGAACACAGAGCCATACAGAACAATGGAAGGAAAGAGATTTTATGCACAACACTTTGACCCCTGAAGTCTTGGGGTGGAAAGAGGGGAGGGGGTGAGTGAGACCTCCTGGTTTGTGAAACTGCGAACGTCTGGCCTACTGGCTGCACCTCATTTCATGGTACCCTCCCCTCTGTGGCGGTCATCTCCTGTATCTCCAGTCCGCTACAGCAGACCCGGCCTGCGCTGTGGCGCAGCCGCGTGGAATCGCTGCTTCAGCCCTGGCCCTCTTGTGCAGCCCTGCTTGTGTGGGAGCTCTGTGGTCCTGTCCTGTCTACTTCAGCACCCCTGCCCCATGGCAGCCAAGCCTTGTTCAGTTCAAATGGTGGCTTAACCCCAGGCCTTGAGTCCATCTGGCCTACTGCTGGGCTCTCCTAGGAAAGGCTCCCATACACACCTGGGTTGGGGCTCCCCAACTTCCTTCTGCATTGGCTCCCATGCCCCTTCACCCTGCTTCCTCTGACAGCCCTCCTCGTCTCCAGCAGCCCCGCCAGAGGCTGCAGGCTCATAGATGCCTGCTTACCAGCGGTCAGCCCGCATCTCAACTTCCCCGGTGTTTTCTGAAATGTACCTCCACATCGCAGGCCACTCTTGGCTGCTTGAGCTGTACGGTGAGCAGGCTGCTTTGCTTGCTGTCCTGTGCACAGTCGATCTCCGTGACGGGGAAGGCCTGCTGCTGCGTGTCCTCGCTGACACTCACCACGAAGAGCACTTCTGATGTCAGCAGCAAGCACCCTTCGTGCTCCTGGCCTGAGCCCCTCACCAGAACTACATCCAGAGCCATGTGGACTTCCGGTCTGCCCAGAGACTGAAGCATTTTCCTGTTTCAAAAGGGAAAAGGGAGGCGAGAAGCCAGTTTGGAAAAGATGGTCCTATACCAGCGCTCACTGTACCAAGGACTGGGGCGTTCTCACAGTTCCCCAAAGGCAAAGGGCTCTCACCAATCTGATTATTACTTTTAGCTTGAAATGTAATTGTCACTTTAGCTCTCAAACGGATTCTGGCCAACAGAGCCCAGTTCCTCCTGGGGACAAAGATTTCCCTTGGCTCCTTTTCTTCCCAATAGAAATGTCCCCCCTGATGAGAAGGCTGGTTCTCTAGGGAATCCCGGGTCCCCTCACAGGCCTGGGCTCCTCGGTCAGTGTGCCGTGTCCCCCGAGTGGTGTGCGAGAGGCTGGGAGTTGCGGCCAGCCCCGCATCTGGGGATGGCGGCCTCGCCCGGGCTCTGGGATGCCCCTGAGCTGCCGCAAGCAGGCTTGGGCTCCCCTGGAAGCACGGCCCGTTAACATCCATGTGCAGCTGAGCAGGCATCTAGATAATTTTACCAGACGTATTTGACGTGGCTGTTTGGAGCCTGGTCAGCATGCAGATCGCTTGGCTGATAGCGCTGCTTGGGAAGCTGAGAAAGTCCAGCTCCGTGTAAAATACCTGTGGTAAGAGAAGTAAGGGAGTTTTACTAGTTGTTTTCTGGAAGCCAGTTCCATGCTGTAGTGATGTCATCCGCTTACAGCCATCCATAAAGCGCTACAGGATCCAAAATGATGTCAAATCTTTGGAAGCAAGTGTATAGATAATCATTAAACACGGCCATGCTCTTAACTCTGGCGATCTTACATTAGCTACAGACTGAAAATGAATGAACTACAGTCCAAGCATCGACTGGACTGGCAATTAATGGAAGCATAATGCTCCTGGGAGTAATCAGTCCCGAGCAATCGCTCACACACTGTTACAATTTATGTGATAAAGTCATGACTGTTGGTTGACTTCCTTGCTTCATGTTACGATACTTCCGTATCTGTGCTGTGGCTGGGCACATAAACACAACACAGAGATGTGCACAAAGGCACATGCTTTGCCTAGATACAGTATTTAAGTGACTTAATCCAGCTGTTAAACATGAACCCATGTACATTTATGAGCACTCTCGGGGCCTCTGGTTTATTCCACGTTCTCCCCGGTGCCAGCACCAAACGAGGGCACCCGGCAGCAGCCACGCAGGCCTCTAAGGAGCCTCTCCAGAACCAAAGATGGTGCAGCATGTGTGCTTTCTGGGGGCTTGTAAATGTTTATAAACGAGGCACAGTCATTAGACTAAGAGTTAGTGGTTTGTAAAACCTTCAGTGCAGTAATAAAAGTTTTACAAGAATGATGGAAAGCAACAAGGCCATGTGAAGCCCTGTTCTGAGATGCTCTTCCAGAAGGGAGAGGTCCTCAGCCCTGGGAAACTCGCGGGGAGGGACAATGGCATTTTCAACACCAAAGGACTTTATGAAGGATGAGTTGACTTCACCTCGCTGGAGTCCACTGCAACACGGACAGTTCTGAAGAACGCGTGAGCGCTTGGTAAGGGGGATCTGACCGGGCCGCCGGCGGGCAGCAGCAGCTCTGTTTCTCTGCGAGTGAAAACGTCATTCACAGAAGCAGAGGGAGAGAAACGAGGAGGGCGGCGAGGGGAAAAGCGAGGAGAACACATGTTTGCGTCTGTGTGGTCTCTTAAAGGAACCTTCCGGATGGCTGGCTGAGTGCGGCCACTCGTCTCCCACTCTCTTCCTTTCAGACACTGCTTTCATGCCCTGACCTGGCCGCCTCTTGTCAGATCGACTGGGATGCAGGACGCCTGCCTGGCAAAGGCGAGCGCCCGCCTGTGGTCTGTGATGCGGGCTCGGCAGCCTGCTCCCTGACCCAAGCGACGACACCGATTTCAGGTCACAAGAGAACAGCTCCAGCCACCGGTTTATTACGTCACTTCCACGTGCTCCGCCGAGAATGGAGAAGAGCAGCGCGGGCCGAGGCGCTTCCCTTCCCGCGCACGCGCAAGTGCGGCACGGGCCCCAGCACGCCACCATCCGGGCCGCCAGCCCGAGCTGCACAGCTGCCTGCTTGGGACCGGGGCTCAGCTGTAGATCGCGTGCCTTTGCTGCGGCGGCCGGACACTCGGCGGCCGGACACTCGGCCCAGCAGCAAGAGCAGAGCCTGCAGACGCTGGGCTCTGTGGGCGCGCGCTTTCTCGTTCTCCAAATACACACGCGTCACAGATATCTTCCCGCCTTATAACCGATTTTTCCTTTCCAACTGGTCACCAGAAAAAGGACTAATTCTATTCTCTGCTCCAATATTTTCGACACATTGCTCTCATCTGTCCTCGACCTCTAACTGGCTACTTCTCATTAAAGTCTATTTTACACTTGATCTTAGCCAAAAGGCCAAGAAGCAATCATTAAAGTCTATTTTATTAGATGTACTGTAAAAAGATTCTGTGAGATAGATCTAATGAAACTAATTGATTTCTTGGGTCTATAATTATTATAATTATTAGTAGTACGATTTTCCTCTTTCCATAAATAAGCATAAGGAGGTGAGAAAGACAGCTATTTATCTTTTTATAGGTTCATCCATTTTATTTTTCGCTGCTTTGCCATGTGAAGGCCTAGATTATCTCGGAGTCCTTGGTATAATAACGCAAGTTAGTGGGTCATGTCTGAGCTGGCCTGACAGGTGCCCCACGACTTACCGTAGCCAGTCTGTGACACAAGCTCAGCGGCTCCTCCGATGGGCTTTGTGAACACCCCCATGAGTCCTTTGCCCACGCCTGAGATGACGCCCTTGGCCTTGTGTCCTGCTGAAGCATGAGCCTCGGATGTTCTCTGGAAGTTCTGCATGGGCTGATCGACTATGCCCGCAATTGCACCTGAAAAACAGCAAAAGCCCCTAGTGAGGATTGAGGCTTAAAATCCTGAGAAAGTCAAAACCTACAATCCAGAACACAGTTTTGTTTGGATTGAAAATGAAAACCCACCCTCATTACAAAGTTCTTTACTATACATTCATTTACCAATTATGTAAGTTCACTGGGCATTAAGACATTTATGATCGTCATCAAAACACAATGTTCAGACTGGGTTTGGTCCATCACAGTGAGGATCTGTGAAGTTCAGTTCAGAATTTAATAAACATGTCAGACTGTTCTGAAGTGACGCTCACATGCCTTTGTCCAGAAACCAGGGAACACCGTCTAGGGAAGAGAGCTAACAATTGCTCAGGAGAGGGCAAGCCTTCTCAGCCTAATCAATTTTCACCGAATTAGGAGCATGAAGAAATTGGAAGAGGCCATCCCCTTTCCCTATTCTCCCTTTTAATAATGATTAGAGCGATTCTTTAATAATATTAATGTTAATATGTAAGAGTAATTGTTGATATTGCAATTATTTCTATAATAGCTAATCTGTTTTGAGTGGTTACTATGTGCTGGGGACTGAATCAAGAGTATTACTATATGAGATCATTAATCCTCATAATCCTAGGAGTCAGACATGGTTTTCATTCTCATCTCCTAGATAAGGCTGCTGAGCACAGAGAGGTTAAGGAGTTTTGCCCCCAAGGTCACACAGCTGTCTTGTGCTGGAGCCAGGATTCGAGTCTGGAGAGGCAGAGTCACAGCCCAGCTCTTCACCACCAAGCTATTCACTGATCCTGTTTATAAAACAGGCTCTTCCTTTTGCCAGTCTTAGAAACACTTCCTTCCTTCCCACTTCAATTGAGGTTTGGCCACTTACTCTTCACTTTAGAACAGCTACCGAACCCTGCTCTCACTAGTCTGCTCTCACGCTTTCCCGGAGGGCAACCGGGCCGGTCAGGGACCAGCTCCTGTGGGTCCCTCCTCCTCACTCCCCTTACTCTGAGGGGCCCGTGAGGATATCTAGTAAAGGCCTCACCAGTCCTGATTTTTTTTTTTTTTCCAGTGATGGAGTAGAAGGTTCTCTAGTTCAGTAAGAGGTAAAAATTTCATTACAGTTCTTGACAGAATTTTCTGTTTTCAACTCAAACCTGCTAGGATTAATGGAAAATGCACAGTCCCCCTGGTAGAAATTTTAGTACATGTCAAATCCCATTACGCCAAATGCCACTAATTCAAAGCCTCTTGGGTAAATGGAGATTTCCAGGTCGCCGTTAATGACCTGCTAATTTCAAGTAATATTCTCCTGAACAAAATCCAGTAAAACAAAGGCCAGTTCCTTCAGGTCAGTTGTAAAGGGAATGTTCTTCATAGATTCTGTTCCTCTGAATTTGGACAGAGCCATTGAAATTTATGTATTGACAGATTAAGAATGACCTGAGGTGACAGGTCTGTTTCTCAACCTAGACCCAACGCTTCCCCAGACTTCTAAAGTACTGACTGGGGAGGCGGAGGAAGCTGCTCCCAGCTGGCCCCTGCTGCCCTGGCCGGGGAGGGCTGAGCAATCACTGCGTCGCAGCCCTCAACGCACCCCATCCTGGCACTCGGGCTGGGGAGCTTGCCTCCTGTTGAAGTCGGAGGGCTCTGAGGCTCTGCTCTCCATGCGTGAGGTCAGGTCACAGCAGCTGGGAAATGTTAATGGGGGGGCGGGTGGCCACCATTGGTGCACAGCGCAGTTAAGAACCCCGGGGTCTTCTCTTCGAATCATCTCATAGCAGACAGTTCAAAGTTGAGTCGGGGGGCAGGTGGTTACTTCCTTGAGGATCTCCCACTTCCCTTTAATGTGTCAGGCCTACCCTTGATAACCGTGAGGACCCACACCGAGCTCTAACTTCTAACTCCTAAGTGCAAACAGGTATCACAGTGAAACTCCCCTTTGATCTTCTACTTTCTCCAGCCACCGGCCACACTGAAGGCTCAGTTACTGTGGCTTTGACAGATAAACTATTTGGGCAGCCCAGAGAGGGGAAAATCTGAGCCTCATGACAAGGTGTTAGATTCGGAGAGGTAGAGAGGGAGCTGTCAGATCGCATGCCCTCGCCCAGCACCAGACCCCGGACGGGGAAGGCCTGTCACACACACCAACACCTCACTGGTCACCAGGTGCGAGCTGGAGACCAGAGAGGCCGTGAGAGCCTAGCAGCCATTTTGTGGTGTCTGCAGCCCAGGCCTGGAGAGAGGCAGCTTCTCGCAGGGCTTCAGAAGGCTCTCTTATTAAGTCTAATCCAGCTAAATCCCACAACTGGTAAATTATTTACTGTCATCTACTCGAACTCTGCTCTGAGGCTCTAAGTGGTGGAAACTGATCCCCAAACTTGTCTGTTGGCATCCGGCCCACGGGGTGGGCGGCCGCATGGAGACGGCTGTGATGTGATGAAGGGAGGAGAGGAAGGAAGCGCGCCTCGGAGGGAGGGGGGTTTCCCTGGACTCTGCGTGTGCTGGGTGGGGCAGAAATTGGGGGGTTTTCCTTCGCTCCCCTCTAGTCGGAGGAGGAGGAGGGCTTTCTTTGTTAGGCAAGGGAACTGGAAGGGCCCTCCTTTACCTCTTCCATGACTAGCTCCCAGCCTTGGGCAGAAAACACAGGCTTACTCATCCATGGAAGTTCCTCTGTGGCTATTCTGGTGCTGCCCTCACCACATGCTGTAATTTTATTTTGGACTTTTTTTTTTTTTAATCATAACAGCAGAGGCACAGGCCTGACGCTACAGCTCACCACTTCAGAGACAAACGAGACCTACACGCAGCACATTCAGTATTCCAGCTTGAGGCTAGCCTTTCTTGACCAGAACAGATTAGTTCACTGAGAAGGAAGCACGTCTGTTATTCCGAAATTCGCCACTAGCTGCGGCCAGGCCGCTGACGGCTGATCGTGGCAGCAGAGGAACTGCTCAGAAACGCCGTGTCTGGGGGCACGGCTCGCTCGCTCCCTCCCTCACTCCAGGGAAACGTCCTGATGCACCTGGTAGAGGCCTGTTTTGTTGGGATGCCACGCGGCATACCCAGAGTGGCTGTGGAGACGGAGGGGGTGGCTGCTGGGAAAGCTAGCAATGCTTCATACGTCAGGCAGCGGCCCAAGGAGAAGGGGATCAGAGAGGCGAGCTCTGACTTCCTGCCTTGGGTTTTCACGAGAGAGAAGTCACATCTGGGAGGGAACACGGAGTACGACAGTGACACGGAGCTCACATCCTCTCTCAGCGCAGACCCCAGGCTGCAGTAGAAAGGGGGGTGTCTGGGGGACAGATCTGGTAAATGTGCAAAAGCCTTATCACCACTTCTGCAGGCTAAACAGAATCTTCCCCAAAGCCACTGCTTTCTCAAAACTGAGGGGGGGAGGCTCATCTAAGAGCCTGGCGGCATCTCTCGGCCGGCCGGCGTGTCCTTGCTGACTCGGGGCCATGTGGCTGGCCAGGGCAGCTAAAGACTCCCTTTGACTTTTCAAGTACCTCCTAACACTCCGCCGTGTCCCCACGAGGGCCAAACAGAGGCAAGAAGGCCCGCCAAACCCATAAACATTTGGGGGAAACGTGTTTTTCCTACCCTGGAACTTTCAATTGTTCAGTCTCCCCACATCCTGATTGTCTCCAGGCTCGGAGCCCTCCAGGGTGGGTGACATGAGGAAAAGCCCAGGCTCTTGTCCTGGTGGAGGTCTGACCTGGGCAAGTCACTTCACCTCACATCCATGCTTGGGTTGTAGACCAAATAAGAGGACACACGTGAAAACGCTTTGTCAACGCTGACGTGTTCTTTAAAGACAGTTTTACTAAGTGGGTTGTTCACATTTCTCACAGAGGAAGAAACTGAGGAAGTAGTATTTTGCTTTCACTGAGCAGGGGTTTCAAACAATATGATAACAGCTCTAACTTCAATCAGGCACTTAATTGCATTTAGCAGTTTTAAACACCGTTTCTGGGGCTAAATTGAACGGTAATAAATCTATGCTTTTCCAGGTGAGGGGACTAGATTGGTCCTACTCTTCCTCTCGTCTTCCTGCCACACAGCAGGTAGTTCCGGGACGGGACGTTCTGAGATGAGCCAGGGGTGAAGTGGGACACAGAGCGTTCTGAGAGGGAGGGAAGCTGGTTTGAGCCAGCTCTGAGATGCCCACTGGGAACTAGCCTGTCTCAGGAGCACAGAAATGGGTGCGTGGCTCAGGGCGTGCTGCTGGAGGCAGGGCTCCTGGGGGTCTGGGGTCAGGCCAGAGGTTGCAGGTGCGGTCACTGCACACCCAGGAGGGATCTACGTCATCCACAGAACTCCTGAGTTTTTGGAAATGACCAGAGAGGCAGAAAGACTGTGAGCCTGCTGAAGTTTTACAGACAGACTGAATGATTCCCTGGCATGGATGAGGATGTGTAAGACACGACTACAGCAGAGATCAAAGTTTTAGGACTTTCTAGCCCGGTTAACAATAGGCGCCATATTAAAAGTGGCGCACCACAAAGGGAAGATCATGGCTCCTCCCGTAACGGATTTCTACTGTCAGGCACAATTTTATACAGTAGCAACCGGGTGGTGGGTGAGGGCGTCTCTGGGTGGGAAGACAACAGACTCGTTGGAATGGACGTAGCCACAGGCCAGCCAGCTCAGATCTCTGCTAGGCACCTGTAAACTCCCAAAAGAGCTTGCGTGGTGGGAAGGAGGCTCTTCTCCCCAGAATAGAGGGCATGGCATGAGCGGTGCTGTTTACCAAACACAGACCCTATGACTGGCCCATTATGGACCACTATTATTACCTCTAATAATGTTATTACCAGCCCCAATTTACAAAGGAGAAACCCAGGTTTACAGAAGGTAAGAATGTGTCTGAGGTCACAAAGAAAGGACCTGGACACCCTAGCCTGGGTCTGCTGGCTCCTCTGGAACGTGGTCCACTCCCACACCTTCCCCTGGCCTTCCGGAGCGCTCCTTTACCCAGCAGTTCCAGCCCAGGTCATAGTCTTCCAGTTTCCACGCATCACCACAGAATGTTATGACTTACACAATCTCTAGTAACTTAACCTGAGCTTGTAACTTCGTACTACTTCCTCCCAGAGCCTCAGCTGGCTGTGCTGCGAGTTGAGGGCTGTGGATAGAACTGCACGCTGGAGAGAGGACAAATCCTTTCAAGCTCATCTTTTCTGACCTCTGCTCTCCCTGCTTTGGGGCTCTTTGATCTCTGGGAGATGCACACTCCTTCCGATGAGCGGCAGGCAGGCTGCCAAGCAATACAGTTTTAAATTCCTTTGCAAACAAATAAACAAAAGATACCCTTGAAAACCCTGCTCTGCAAAATCTCAGCTCTGAAGCTTCCTTTTTATAGAGTTTTCCAAAGCAACTTATTTTTCGAACATTTGTAGTATTTGGAAATATCCGCAGCAATCTTCACTTCTAACTATACCATCTGGCTGCTTGACAACTGGTAATTACTGAGTCAGGCTGAGCCGGCACGCTTGGAAAAATAAAAGGCGAAAGCTGGGCTCCTCACTGAAGTTTACATGACATTTGCACGTTGCTCAAGCGCTTCTCGAACAAAGGCGAGCGTCTGCAGCGTCTGCAGCGTCTGTGGTCGGGCAGGGGACGGTGCCTCCGACGGCCGCCCGTTACTCACTTTCACAAGCAAACGGCCGTGGGCTGCCGTCCCTGTGTTGACACCCCCACGCTCAGCGCGCCTCCTCTGGCACGACGCTCTTCTGGAGAGCCACCCTGAGGGCAGAGATGGGGTTTATACTGGGAGCACGGGAGGGCGGAGCGTGGGCATTTGTGCAGGTGAGCCTCCCACCGGGCAGGGCCTGGGAAGGCCCCTCACAGCCGCACAGGGGCTCTGGGATGCGGGGTAGGAAGCAGAGCGAGCGCCTGACCCCCCAGCCGCACCCCCCCACGCCTCGGCCCCGTCTGCAGAAAGGGCGAAAACTTCACAGCCCCCGCCCCCCACCCCGCGCAGGTCCCCTGCAGCCCCTTACCGAGCAGGCTGATGCCCAGCCGGGACAGGCCCTGCCGGAGCCCCTCGCCCAGGCTCTCGGGCAGCCGCCGCCGCCACTCCTCCTGCCGCTTGTAGTGCTCCTCGTCCAGCGACAGGCGGTCCATGTTCCGCGCCAGGCTTGTGGCCAGGTTGGTGACGGAGGTGAGGGTGCCTGAGGGTGCAAGAGCACACGGGTTGGCCTTCTGGTTACCCACCCGCTGGCTTCCCCTGGAGCGGTCCCCAGAGGGCGGTGGGGTGGCAGTGGCAGCACATCTGTGCCTCCGCACATGCCGAGGTGGCGAGCGATGGGGGCTTCCTTTGGGCAGCCTGAAGCAACAGCCTTAAGGAAATGAGGGGCAGGGGCGCCTGACTGGCTCATCTGGGGGAGTGTGCAGCTCTTGACCTTGGGGTTGTGAGTCTGAGCTCCATGTTGAGTGTAGAGGTTACTTAAAAATAAAATCTTTAAAAAAATGAGGTGAAGATTAACACTTGCTTATAAGGATGATGGCACACCTCGAAAGGGGTAGGATGAGAATCTCTGTTGCCAGAAAAATGCCCAGAGTTTCAGATGAAACTACCATCCACTATGGTGGGGTTGTCAAGGACTGGCTAACACAGTTAATTTTGAAGTCCTCCTTGAGGCCCAGTGTTGAAGGTTAAACTCTGTTCTGATTTTAAAGGTTAAGGTTATGTTGCTGAATCTGAGACAGACTGTAAAGAAACAATTCTACTTAGGAATAAAATTTATTCCCTCCTTAAGCAAAGGGCACCACTAAACTTTATCATTTGACATTCTGAGGAACCAATGATCGGGCCACAGACAAGATGTGTAGTTTTGATTCTCAGGATGTTAGCTGAAAAAAGTGAGGACACTAAAGGGAATAAATCATGTGAAAGCCATGATTTTGTCTGGTTCTCCTAAGAAAGGCTATCTCAGCATCTTGCTCAAAACAGTCCCCAACCCCTCTAGCAAGTCTGCAGAGATCTCAGTGAGGCAAGACTGAAAGACATCAATGGACAGATCCTGAAACTGACGAATGAACCCCTGTTAGTGGACACTTAGTTCCAAGAAGACATGGAAGATGTCGTTACAGCTGCACCTTTACCAGCAATCTAAAAAGAAAACGTCCATGCGCACACACAGACACCAAAAAACGAAACAGATTTTTGCTAAGAGAAGGAGAGAACAAGTGTAAAAAAACATTCAGTGAGTCACTATGCTAAAATTACCACGGGGTTCAATTTAGCAGGTGTTGGGTGTCTTATTTGAAAATAAAAACAACAGAACCACGAAGATTCAAGTGAGTGAGAAATCCACCAGTGACTCATCTGTGAGTTTCTTCGGCTCTCAGCTCGCAGGCCTCCTGGACGGCTGGGGCCTGGGGGAGTGAGCCTGTCCTTGTCCACACAACTCGGTTTATGCTCTTGCGTTCTCCTGCCAGCCCACCCCCCACCCCCCTACAGAGGATGGGTGCTCATATTTCAAGCTCCTCTTCTTTTGAGTCTTCCAGAGACTTCTATAACCTGCCCATCATTACAGAGTTGCAGCACGGTTGACATTAAAAAAGCCTTTTATGGGGGAGAAGCCCTTTGCCCTGTTTTCCCTGCCTCCTGCTGAGAAGAAAAGGGGACTCAGATGGCCCTTGTTAGTTCCCAAGTCACTGCCAACCTGACCAAAATATCGTCAGGCACACACGGATAAAACGAAAACATGCCCTTCACGTGGGCAGCAGCCTGGCTTCTGCGCCTGGCGGACCGTCTGGGCCACAAGATGGCACTGTTGACGTGGCCTGCTAGCCGGAGGCCGGCTGCTCCCCGCCAGAGCGGCTTCCGTGTCAAAACGTACCCATCTCCTTCCAAAAGTTATGACAACTGTATCTACATTAAAAAAAATGATGAGGCAACACAGTGTAGGGTTTCTGATGTTTAGCAGAAGTCCTGAACACCTTTAATATTTCTGTATTTATCACATGGAATAACAGTTGAGCCAATCTCTGTTTTCCCAATGGGAGGTTTAAAATTCTGAAGTTTCTGAAACATTTTCACACACTGCCGGCAAAGAGTGATCTGTTTAAAACATAAGACATTCTATGTGAGCTTTGTTACAGATCCAGCATTTCCCTGCAACCCAACAGGCCCAGCAAAGGCAGAGGCACGTCGCGCACCGAAAACTTCAGTGTGTTCTTTAAAAATAAAAAATAAGGGAAGGAATAAAAATGAGGCGTTATGAAAAGGAACCAGAACAGCTACCTTTGGAAATGTGCTTTACGAAGGATGTTGTCCCTCTGGAAACGCCGCTCACAAAGGCTCCCGGGCCTCTGGTCAGCCCTTCGTACGGAAGCCTGAAGAAGTCGGCGATTCCGTTCCCGATACTGCGCACCAAACTCGCGGGGCTGCCGAGGATCTCCAGAGACCCGACCACCCAGCCTGTGGGGGACCGAACGGAGGGGTTACTGAAACCTTAAACACAGCACTTTCAACGTTTGGGAAAAGTGACCCATTTTCCCTGCAATTCATTTTTCACACTGGAATTGAGAATGTAATAAGCTCGTCTGGAGCAAAACATGGGCAATAACTCCTTCCCTGTGAATTCATAAATGGCAAACTTTCATACTTTATAAATCAACGTGATCCTTTTGGCAGCCTCGCAAATAGCTTTACTCTGACTTCCTTGCCCGAGCCTCCTGTGCTCCTGCTACAAGGGACCTGTGTGCAGGGGACGCAGACTCCCCCGCCCAAGGAGAGGCGGTCTCTTAGGGCGCAGGTGTTTGCAGGCTGGGAAGTTATCTGTAAAACCAGCCCAGGGCAGCGGAGGCACCGGGAGGAGGAGGAGGTGGGGCCTGGTCGGGGGAGGAGGCCAGATGCTAAATGGGGTGTCGCAAAGGAGAGGCAAAGTTCTGACAAGGATGGAGGAGTTATTTTTAATCTTTCCCAATCCTACCAAGCTGAGTGCTTCCCTTTGGAGCGGAGCTGGAGCCAGACAAATGTCTCCCCTTCCACCCCAGCTTCAGTTGTGTAAACATCGGTGACATGGACATACTGATTAGGTTAGCGAGAGGGGAGTGTTCCCTTCCAGTGTCCCGGGAGGGGAGCTTTGGATCTGGTTTCCTATTCGAGCGGGGGCTTGCCAGGGGCTGGCCTGCTCCGTGGCCTGACTGTGGTGTCTGATGCCTCGTGGGAACATGGCTGTGGTGTGAACTGCAGCAGTGGCTTCCCTTCACCTTCCTCCTCAGGGTGGGGGCTCGGCTCTCACCCAGGGGACAGGAGGTGCAGGCAAGGCCAAGGACTAAGCGCAGGATTCTAGACTGGGCGGCTTCCTCTGGGAACCACGGACCCTCCAGCCTGGGGCTGAGAGCACTCTCGTGGGGAGGCCGTGGGGCCGGGACTCATGTGGGAGCCAATCCTGCCTCAGCAGCAGATTCTTGGAGGACAAGCCTGGGACAGACACTCCGTCAAGTCACTGATCCCAGGGGGTCAGGAAGGTGTGGCTGCAAGAAGCAAGCCAGAGCCCTGAGGGTTTCTAGGCCCAGCCCCTAGAGGGAGAGGAACAGTGTTAAATTTGGAGCCCACTCCTCTTCTCCGGAACAGTAGCTGGGTAACAACAGGGAATCATTTCCAGAGACACGGACTATAAAGGGCCAGCCTATGGGTACAAGGCATTCAGCTTATTTAATGCGCCCAGCAATTGTGCAAGTGAAGGACTAGTCCCTCCCTTTACATAAATTCAGAGGAGCTAATGACTACAGGCAGAGGGGACCGAGGCGACTCTGACATGGTGTTACCCTGTCTCCACTTCCACTTACTTCTCCCAGGCAGGATGAGGAGGCAAGTGTGCTCCACTGTTCACAATCTCCTGCTGCTTAGACACGGGGGCTAGGTCTCCAACCCAGGTTTACCTGATTCCAGAGCCCACCCACCCTCTGTGAGCCTAGGCTGCAGTGAGGAAGCAGGATACCATGGAAGGTTGTGGAATATGGTTCCTTGGAGGGCTCTCTCTGTAGGTAAAGAAACAGCGGATTTCCTGTAGCCTGGAATAGTTATAAGGTTCCACCTGCAGGCAGCAAATTGGTCTAGAAACATCTTAATTCTCCTTCTCTCCATAGATTTCACACACAGATAAAGAAAGAAGAGTAAGCTATTGCCAAGCAAAGACCATCTACACAGACTAGTGTGGCGGGGGCCCAGTGTGAAGGGACACCACCCAGCCTCACTGTCTGGCTCCCCCAACTACCGGAAGGCGGGGTGTGGTCTCCTGGGTCAGGAGTACTGCCTGACGGGAGGGCCATGTGCGGACCGGAGCCACTTCTCAGTGGCATCTGAACTAGCCAGAAAAGGGCAGTAAGTATCCAAGGGCACCCCTTCTTTATTTTCCTCAAAAAGCAAATGTATCTTCTGCTTATTTGTTTGGAAATTTTATTGAAAAAGAGTGTCTGTCTCAAATTGAGACTTGCGTGTAGAGGGGCCCCAAGAAATTAGAAAGCCCACATGCTTTCCTTCCAATAGGGCTACTCATTTCTAATTCCTGTTCATGTTTAAAACCTTTTCAAGGTGAATCCACAAACTTCCCTAGAAATGAGGTCAGGGTAGGAACCTTCTAGTCAAGGTCAGTGGGCGAATCCTGTCCCATGTGAAATACAGATGCAACTTGCTCATCCCCAGGCCAAGCCCCCCTTCCCACAAGAATGCCAGTACGTTCTCTTGAATGCTCTTCTACCCGGGTGTCGGTAACCTCCTACCATCTTCCCATTTTGTCTGTAGCTTTTTAGTGACAGAATTCCCAACAGGCTCTAAAAACTTGGCCCTCTATATTAGAATTTCTTGTCCCAGCGTATAATGAGGTTGGGACAACGGCTCAGAGGATTTTTAGGTGGATTACAAAAAATCCAAACAGAATGTTCTTGTGAAAGCTCATTAAGAACAAAAAACAAAACAAAGAGCGTTTTTAGCACACAGGCTGCAGGGACATGGCTCCTTGGTGCCACAGTTGGGAGTTTCTTTGCCAGCTCATTACCTACATGGGTGCCCCCCACACCTCAGCATTATGGGGTGGCCTGGCGGGAGGCTTAGCCCTTCCCAGGCCCAGATCAGAGCCCAGGAACTTACGTGCCTGCTTCTCATGTTAAAAGCAAAAACTGCCTGAAAGGTTAAGTTTCTGGAATTGTTTATAAATATACCCATCTATTAAATTTGAAATGTTAACTGCTTATTTTTAAATGATTTCTTAGCAAGAGAGAAATATTTTCTTCATTGTTGTGCAAGCTATCAAAACAATAGTCCCAGCAGGGCCCTCCCCTGATCTTGTCATTTTCAGTTAAGACTTCTGGGTAACCTTATTAACTCTATGAATTTCATTACCGAGAAAATGTAATCTCACCAGTCTGGCAACAACATGGGTCATTTACTGCTACAATGTTAGCTTATATGGGAATGCTTTCACCAAGTACAAGGGTATAAACGTTTTTCTTTGTTACTCACAGAAAGGAAGACTGTCATGTTCTTTGCTAGAAAGAACCCACAAGACCAACTCTGGTTGGTGTTTGTTGCTTGAATTCATGGGACCACAAGGGGCTGGATAATCACACTGAAACCGTGTTGGAGTGAATTTAGGCGAGGAATGCGTGTTCTGACGCCCGTTACCACAGAATATTCTGAGACCACTCTGCCCCTGCACTCCACCGTTCGCACACAGTACTCGCCATCCGACCTTGTTGACACATATTCAAACCACCCCCCACAGACTTCTCCATCTCAGGTCTGTGGAGAAGCTGAGACACCAACCACTTTCTTTTTGCCATCGGTCTAGACAGGCCGGGCCACACTGGATCGCTAGAAGGCTCTTTATGCCTCTTACGAGCACACAAATCCTCTGAATCTCTCACCTACAGCTATTCATGGACTGACAACCTACCACTGGATTTCAGCCCCAGGGGCTGAGGCCTGGGGCTAGTTTTCCCGACTACACTAGCGTGCTAACACCGAGTCTTGTACCTGCAGGGAGCTGCCAGAACGTTCCTGCTACGTGGAGTTAAAATTCTAAGTTACCTAACAGCAGATTATCAAAGCTCCTATCTGCTTGAGTGTTTATTAAGTGCCAAGCACTTTTATTTGATCCTCTCAGAAATCCTAAAACCCATTTTATAGATGAGGAAACGGAGACGCGGGGAGGTTCAAGAACTCGCCTGGGCCTTCGCGCTGGCAGAGTGTGGATTTCAATCCGGCGCGGACGCACCGCAAAGCCCAAGATGGGGCCTCGCTCGAACACCGAGAAGGAGAGCGGCGTGTGGTCGGACGCGATGTAGAGCTTGAGGGACGCGTGGATGCTGACGAGGAGGCTCACCGGCCGGATCACCAGCCTGCGGAACTTCACGGGATGCACCAGGGCCCTGGCGTGCTGGCTGACCTGCGCCGGCAGCGGCTGCTTGCCAGCCCAGGGCCCGGCGGGGGCGGCGGCCGGGCCCCCGGCGGGAAGGTAGGTCTCGAACAGAGTCTTGATGTAGTACACGAACGTATCTTCCACGTACAGCCGGGCCGGCTTCAGTTCAAAACGGAACTCGTGCATCTCCTCCAGGAGGCAGCTCTGGCCCTCGGTTAGGGTCAGGTGGACTCTGATAAAACAGTTCTTCTTGTACTCCTCCAGGTCCCTGCTGGACGCGAGGAGGCTCTGCATTTTGGACCACTGCATGGCTTCGGTTTTTTCTCCCTGGCAGACCAAGACGGCGAAGTGGAAGTTGGACTTGTTGTACAGCTGGTTGTCCAACTGCAGGTCCCCACAGCAGACCTCCACACAGTGCAGCTGGGGGGCGGCCATAGCGGCCTCGGCCCCGGGCTGGGCACCGGCCATGGGGGCCACGTGGACAAAGACGTTGTCCAGGGTGAGTCTCAGGAGCTCAGACGATACTTCGTGGTGGGTGAGGTCATCAAACACCACCAGGCTCAGCTGAGTGATGAGCAGTTTCAATGTCACAGTCTTCTCCAGAGTTCTAGATGAGAAAGGGAAAAGAACATCAGTCTGCCTGCTCTTCGTTTTCTTTCCTTTTCTTCTCTTCCTTCCTTCCCTCCCTCACTCCCTCCTTTCCCCCACCCTTCCTCCCTTTCCTTCCTCCCTTTCCTTCCTCCCTTCCTTCCTTCCTTCCTTCCTTCCTCCCTCCCTCCTTTCCCCCACCCTTCCTCCCTTTCCTTCCTCCCTTTCCTTCCTCCCT